>NC_082686.1:77547508-77848527 GCF_949987515.2 Delphinus delphis
TCACCTTCACGTGGTGCATTTAAACCTCTGAGCTAAACATTTGGTGATGACAGTATGTTGCCCACTGGTATAGAGTCACAAAGCTTTAGACTTGGGTGACCTTTTAGAAGTCAATTCCTAACTTTTATTGATAGGGAAACTGAGAAAAAGAAAGGAAGTAATTTGTCTGAGGGTACACAGCGGATTTTCCTACTCAGCGGGCCAGGATATTCGCCACACTATCAATGGTCTTTCTAGAAACTTCTTGGTCACAGTGCCCTCTCTATTGTTTATGCCTCACGTATTAAAAAACAATGTCTGTAAGTTGTTTTTCCTCTTGAGTTGATGGATTTATGCTGAGCCATTATCTCACCTATCTGCTCTGAGGGAAGGAAGGAAAACTAGACAGGATTAGGGTTGCCAGAGACAGGCATGGGTCACAATGGAGTAAACAGCACCCACCACAACCTCACAAGTGCGCTGTGGGCAATGAAGTAATCAGCCTCACACAGACCTGGAATAATAAAAAACAAAAACACGGGGTCATACTGAGCACAGAGTTCATCCTTCTAATTCCCTGACAACTGTAGGTTGATAAAAACAGGTCCCAAGGTAGATTAAAAGGCCTGTGCACAAGTATGTTCATTGAACTCAAATCTTGTCTTCATTAATCTAATCTGAACAACAAAGAAAAAAAATTAAAAATAGTTTTAATTCTGAACTGACTGGAACAAAAAAGACAGGACTATTTGATTCACATGGTCTGGTCCTATAGCATATTATGAGAATCTCCTCTGAGCTTAATAGTCCTGGGGAACAAATAAATCAGAAGTGATTGATACCTCTTCATCTATAATGACAGGACCCCACAGAACATTCATCTGGACATAGAAGGAACTGCTAACTGTGGGCCCAGACTCTGAAGACTCAACCTAGATGTGGTCCTGCCCTACAGAGCTGCCTGAGAGCCTTCCTGGGATCTGAGGTGGCTTTCAGATAAGGGACATCACCCACTTGTTTTAATCTTGTTTACTCCAAATTAAATCTCTTCATCCAGCTCATGTATTACCCGATTCATTGCTAGTCCCCAAATCTCTGTGCAGACTTATCCTTTGGATTTAAACCTTCAAAAGATATCTGGGGGCTTCCCTGGTGGCACAGTGGTTGAGAGTCCTTGCCGATGCAGGGGACACGGGTTCGTGCCCCGGTCCGGGAGGATCCCACATGCCGCTGAGCGGCTGGGCCCGTGAGCCACGGCCGCTGAGCCTGCGCGTCTGGAGCCTGTGCTCCGCAACGGGAGAGGCCACAACGGTGAGAGGCCCGCGTACCGCAAAAAAAAAAAAAAAAAAAAAGATATCTGGATACAGCCAGGTGGAAGTGAGGGTGGTAGGATTTTGGGTGTTTTGCTTTTTTATAGACTTTTTTTTTAAAGCAGTTTTAGGTTCACAGCAGAATTGAGCAAAAGGTGCAGAGATTCCCATGTTCCTCTTGCCCCACATGTGTATAGCCTCCCCCATTACCAAAACCTCCCGAGGGGTAGAGTTGTTTTCACTCCTGTCATTCACACTATTGACATTTTTTTTTTAATTGTTCCCTCCTTGTTACAAACTGGCACCTGCCATAGTAAATATCGGAACATATCTTGTTTTCTCCTTAGCATGTTTATCTCTGCCTCCCAGGTGTTTCTGTTCTTACTAAAACATAGAAGCTTCTCGTTCCATCACACTGGCACCACATACACAAAGCAGCCGGGAAAACATTTTAATTATTCCAGACCACAACACCTGAGGTACACTTCTGAGTAACTACTAAGAAGAAAGCTTTAGAGACGCATACAGGGAAACCAAAGGCTGAACTAGACTAGAACCTGAGGTGTTGGCCATAGCCAGTCACTGCAAAAACGGCGTCTGAACCTGGACTTCCTAATCCCAGCCCAGGCCTCTTTCTGCTGGGGGTGGGGACTTTTGGGATGCTGTCACCTTTGAGGAATAGCATCTGATAATTCATTAATGAAACACACTTTGGAGGAGTAGAGGCCCATTGGTCGGGTCCCTTTGAGAATGAATCGCTGTTCTAAGACAAAGTGCTGTGGGGAAGAGGCTGGGGTGTGTGTGTTGTGTGTGTGTGTGTGTGTGTGTACACGTGTAGGGGTGGGACAGGGTAGGCTGCATTTTCATAAGGATGATAATAGATCAAAGGACATATATTTTGGTCAAGCTGAGAAGTAGTTAGAAAGTAGAGTGGGCTGGGAACCAAGTACTGCATATGCTACTAACTTGCTGTGTGAGCTTAAGGAAATCACGTTTTTTTCTCTGGGTCTCAGTTTCCCAATCAATAAAGTATAAAGATTGCTTACAACCCTTGCAAAAATATGATTCTAGGAGAGATCTTGAAGGGAAGAAGGGGGCAGAGGGAGGAAAGGAGGAGAAGGAGGCTGAACCGAAGGGAGGTAAGTGTGTGTGAGGGAGGGAAGAGGGGTGGAGAGAGATAGGAAATGTCTTTTAATCAGATAGTGGAAAAAAGTTGAAAATGAAACTGCGCCCCTTAAGGTCTCTATTTTTCATCTTTATGCGTTTTTACTGTTTAGACATACGGAGTCATTTTTGGATAAACGTAGATTGAATGAATGGAAAGCCTGGGAAGGCCAACAGAGGAAAAGAGCTAGGGGAGAAAAGAAAGGAAGCGAGCTCGGGAACACTCTGCGCTCCTGCTCTTCCTCGGCCTGTCCCCCCTTAGGGGGCGGGACCTTCCGGCCACGGCCGCGTGGGCCATCGCGAGCTCCCACTCTCCCTCTCGCTTCCCCGTAAGCCGCCCCGAAACCGCCAGGGGGAGCTGCGCGGCGGCCGGGCCGGCCGGGGCGGGGCTGCTTTAAATCGCGGCGCCCAGCGGCTCGGCGTCTCAGTCCCGTCCCCGAAGTAGCTGCTGCTTCTCGCCTACCAACTCCAGGTCCACCCCGGACCCGGACCCAGAGCTTCTCCAGCGGCGACGCAGGGTCCGCAGTAACGCAGTCCCGCAGTAACTTCCTCCGCGCAGCTCCGCCATCCCCGGGAGTCCCGGGGCGCACCTGCAAACTCCCGCTTGTGCACCGGCCGCCCCCAAGCCGGTGCGGGAGCCCGAGCGAGCCATGGCCAACGCGGGGCTGCAGCTGCTGGGCTTCATCCTGGCTTTCCTGGGCTGGATTGGCTCCATCGTCAGCACGGCGCTGCCCCAGTGGAGGATTTACTCCTACGCTGGCGACAACATCGTGACGGCCCAGGCCATCTACGAGGGGCTGTGGATGTCCTGCGTGTCGCAGAGCACCGGGCAGATCCAGTGCAAAATCTTCGACTCCTTGCTGAATCTGAACAGTGAGTGCACTCCCTACTACCGCAGCTGTGACCCAGGGACTCAACCCCTCAGTGGCTCCGTTTTGGAGTAGTAGCTACCAAACGACCCTGTTGCGTGATTACATGTCTATCAACCTTCAGTGGATCAAGTCTTCTGATCATGTGCTCTGCCGTGAGGAAGTGAGAGAGACCTGTGGCTTGGGGAAGGGGAGGCCCAGACCTAAGCTCTTGTTTTTCCTCTGACACCCTGGGTGACACTTTTCTGTAGGTGTGGTTTCATCTTACATGCCCACGACTGGGGTGGTGATGGAGCGAGTGAAGGCCAAACTCTAACTTGAGCTCTTAGGCCTCTCCTGGACATTCTCAGATTCTGTGAAAATTGAAGAACTGTAGAGTTGGGTCAAGAAAATGATATGCCTTGAAAAGTTTGGAGACTGGTAGCTTCTCCAGTTTGTAAAATTAAATAGATAATCCCAAAGTTATTATGTAGGATTTTTTTTTCTCAATCTATCTTTACTGTGGGTTTTCATAGGAGAAATCACATTCCTACATGCAATGTCCCAACCTAATGTCTTCTACTCATCTGAGTTTGAATCTTTTGATTCTTTTGACTTTTAAGAGCCACTAAGTGTGAGGAAGCCCGTATGCATCCCCTGGCGTGACTCTCTTTTTTTTTTTTAAATAAAGGAGCAATTGTAATTTTTTTTTTTTTTTTTTTGCTTGCTCCAGGTCTTAGTCTCTGCACGAGGGGTCTTCGTTGTGACATGCCGGCTCCTAGTTGTGGCATGAGGACTTTTAGTTGCGGCATGCATGTGGGATCTAGTTCCCTGACTAGGGATCGAACCCTGGCCCCCTGCGTTGGGACCGCAGAGTCTTACCCACTGGATGACCAGGGAAGTCCCTTGAAGAAGCCTCTTAAGATTCTCCAGAGGGTTTAGCTTTCAGGCCAAGAGTGTTCAGAAGAGGCAGATTGTATAATGTTATTTTAGAAAGTGAAGGTGGGTGGCAGGTGGAAGAAGGATGACAACAAAGAGAAGTTCTAAATAACCTCCCTTCATAATATGAAGGGAAGAATGGAGCCACTGAAGACAAATGCCACAAAGGAGACACAGCTGATGAGCTCAGCGTTCAGGAGAGCGAGGGCGGGTCTTCTCTTGAGTTTCTGCCTTCCACAAAGGAATTTCTGTGTAATGGATATTGGCTTCTTACTCTGTCGGGTTGGAAAGGATTATATAGAGAGAAATAGTCCTAAAGACGGTGGAAAGACGACAGGAATTTTTTCCTTTCATTTTTTTTAAAAATAAAAGCTTTTGAGTGTCTTGTCAGAAACTCATTAAATTCCCACTTACTTAGGTAATAACAATTCATGGCTGGAGTATCTTCCTTGAGATATTACATTAGTTGTCCTGAACCTTGTGTCTGTCATGCACTTGGACTAAATCGAAGAAAAGCTTCCTTAGTCTTTGCCTAGACAGGCAAGCCTGCCCACAAGTCCCCTTTGTGTGCTGATGGTAAGCAGTGTTGTCATCGCTCAACTTTACTTCAGTTGTTTTGTCCACCTCCTGCGTGTGGTTTAGTCAAAAGCTATATACTTTAGAGTTGTTAAATCTGTGCCAAATCTGTTTAAACCGCTTGAGTACCTCTGGAATTTGGTGAGTCAGTGTACATACTGTAGTTTTTTCAGTGTTGTCATTTCAGCTTTTCAAAGTTACCATATTAGGATTCTTCTATGCCAAACATAAGGAGTATATTAGGTACACGCCTTTATATTATCATTGAATCTACCCATGGATGGATAAATACATGTAAGGAATTGTATCAGACATGTCATGTTGAGGAATTGGCAGATGGAGACCATTCTAAGGGCAATTCCAGAGAGGTCTCTGATTCCTCTGATCAAAATAGTTCATTTTCTACACGTTTAAATAGGTTTCCTGTTAACTGCCTTAAAGGACCAAATGAAATCAGATTGATCCATGTTGTCAATACTCAGACAGGTCATCCCTACTCATGATAATGTGTTAAAATGTTTTATTTTCACTTATTCCTAATTAATGTAGCTGTTACAGTTTTTAAAGCTGTAGCAGATCTAAACAATACCTTCCCTCTACCCCATACACATTTTGGAGATCTCTTCCTGATGAATTTTTTTAAACTCCAGATCAGATTTCTTTTCATTTTCGTTAAAGCCAGAGTTTATTGAAGGTGGGGCGGAGGCCTTTCTCTCAAAACTGATTCCCAGAAGGAAACTTGACTCATTTGTACCCTCTCCAACCTGCCAGTAACTAACTAGATGTCTTTGGATGGAGGCCAGAGAACCTACCTGTCTCCATTTCTCTACCTGGACAGCTGTGCTCACACCCACCTGATGTAGAGAGCTGGGGAGGTGATTCATTGGCTGGTTTTGGTATAGTTCTGTGACATCTAGAGGTGAACAGGATTATCTGTACGTATAAACAGTGTTCCTTGTAACAAGTTGTGTTCCACAAAGTGCTTTTAGGTAAAAAGCTTAGCTAGAAGTTTCTTGAAATTGTACCTTGTTCTTTTTGCCAGTGGAGCCCATTTGGCAACTTAGGGCCGAGATTCTGGGATTTATCAAGGTTGTAGCGCTAGATATGTTCAAATCCCTTATTCCCTTTCTCTAATTAGTTTCAGCTGTAAAAAGAACATGACCGTGTCTATAGGGATACGGTGTGCATAAGCCAATATACGAAAGGAGATACAGCCAGGGTTGTATCTTTCCAAGAACAAGGAAAGCAGTTTATGAAAATGTAACTGGGGAACTTCCTGGGGAAACAAATCTTATACCGTGGATTGTGGTTTTACTATGGTTGAGACAGTTTCACTTCCATCCAAGGATGGATGTTTATTGACATTGATGACTGATAGTTGGAATATACAAAAAAGAGTGTCAGATAGAGTTGCAGTCGACTTTTCTTGATTAAACTGTACATCTTGCCTTGTTTTGATCCAATTCTCAAACTTTTGGCAAGCTAGTGCCTATTTCATGTGCTTAGTTAATTGCTTCTTCTGGCTTGACTTTAATAGCTAGAGCTGTCCAAAGACTGGGTTGCCCCAGGAGGTTGCATGGTGGGAGGTGTGAGAGCAGAGGAATAAGTAAGCGTTTTGAAGGAATGTTGTAGGGAAAAATCCAAGTCCCAGACAAATGGGAGGTTAGGCTAGACTTTCTCTAAGTCTCATCTAGCCTTGGGATTCTGTAATTTGTTTATAAGTTCCTCTAGGCTGTTCAACTTGCTTTGCATGAATCCACATGTGTGTTGGTGTGCTTTAATAAGTACTGGTTGTGGGTGAAGTTTCCCAGCACTCTCACCATGATGTTACGCTCAATCAAAGAACAAAATCACTGACTTGGACAGTCTTTGAAGCACAGGCAGAGGAGGGCACCCGCTTACACTTCCCTAGACTGCATTATGCCTGCTGAACCAAGAGTGTTTAAGGGGCCATTTGTGTTCAGATCCGTTTCAAGAATTAGTTCTGACTTTTGGAATGATGACAGTCAAAACCCAAAGCCAGGCTTGAGTACTCAATTCTTACCCTGGTCTTGCACTAACTAGCCATGTTTATAGTGGTGATCCACTCAATTTCTCTGGGCTGTAGTTTCCCCGCTTATGAAATAGGGCAGAGTAGGAGGAATGGGGAGCTGAATCCATGACTCATTCATCCATTCGACAAACATGAGCCAGGCCCTATCCGTGTTCCTAGAAATGCAGCTAAGAAGATTGGTAAGATGCAAATGTTGATTCCTTCCAGTGCCAACATTCTTTGTTAATAACTGCAGTGATGGAGTAGAAACAGGCAAGGGGCATGGTTTAGGTTCCCTTGATTGGAGTGATGAGTAAGAGGCACAGAGGTAACATGGAAGCGTACATTTAATCATGAGGCAATTTCTCTAAGAAACAAACAAGGTAGCAAAACTGCTTGGCACATCCTGAAAAAGTGGTGAGCCCTGTCTCTTCCCAGACCACAGTTATTGACTGTGCTGGAGTCCTAAGGTCACATCCAACGGCCACCAGTTCATAGTCAATCAAATGGAAATGCTAACAATGAGGACTCTTGAGAAACTTTGAACTTGAGCAAAAGTGAGCAGTTTAATAAGGGAAGAAGTCATGGGAGTATAGTTCTGTGACACTCTGTGATGAGTTCCTTTAATTGCAGAGGAGAGAAGAGGATTTTTGTTCTAGTCAGCCAGTGGTCAGTTTATTTATTTGCCTAATACTTATTAAGGAACTACTGATGCAAAGAGAGACTGTGTGAGGATAGAGACATAACTAAAATCTACTTTGTTTATGATATATAATCATAGGGTAATAATAGAGTAATATGGCTAGTAAACAGCATGAACAACGTCACGTAGTTAAAAGAGATTTTGCTGCTTGTATAGTAAAACTTTAGAAAAGCTTTAGAAAAAAACATTCCACTGACTTGTCTATGCTTGTCTTTCTACGCTTATGTTGATTAACTTCACTGTAGTAGATCAGTAACTTCTAACTCATTTCTTGTCTCATAAGTAGAGATCTTTGTAAGTATGTTTTCAAATTATACTTTCAGGTTGCAAGTGGTAAGAACTCCTTAAGGAGTCTTTAATCTCAAGATTATCAGTCTAGCTAAGTATAATATAATTAAAAGACTGCCTTCTCCGTGTACTGCTGATAATGATGAGGATAAATAGTGTAACTTGTTGAATGTTTGCTCCAAAGACAACTTCTTTAGTCGCTGATAATAATATTGTAGAGGTATCTGCAAATTTAGTGGGCCAGAAAGGAACATATTTGCTTCTAGATCTGAGCCGATCAGGTCAACTCAGAGATAATAGTTCAAGACTGTATCTGTCTAGTCTAAAATATTTTGCAGCTTTCAAATATTTCTCAACTTCTCTGCCCTACTGATGATTGTTCCACCAGAAGAAAACTTCATCTTGGAAGCTAATTAGATGCATAATTTAGAAAATTTTTAAAAATTATATTGGGTTAAACAAAAAGTATGAATTTTTTCGCCCTAGATGAGTTTCTAGCTTTTAATGATCTAAACTAGATCTGGCTTTATGTAGCAAGATTTTAGTATTCTGAGGCTTTCTAGGAAGGCGTTTCTCAGTATTATTTCAAAGATGAAGCTTAACACAAAAGAGTATTTTTACCTATCATAGTAGAATTTTTAAAGGATAAAGCCGTGTTCAAATTTAAATTCACTGAACACAGATTGAGTAATCCATGAAGCTTGCCAGGTACTGTTCTTAGTGCTTTGGATGGAAATATGAACAAATATTTGGCCAAGTCATCAAGGAGCTCACAATTACATATTTTAGATCTCTGACTTAAAAGGCTTCCATAAGACGTTAATTTGAAGGATTCATATGGTTCCAGCTTAAAACTGTGCAGTTTAGATTCTATCTGCACATAAAACCCTCATAACTTGTAATACAACACTTGCTTACTTTGATCTGTAATTCACCATTACATACGCCCAACTAGTGAGTTTTCATGCTGTTATGATTCTCAGCCTTTTTTTTGTATTTTTTACATTCCCCCCCCCCCATATCACTATAGTTAAGAATTCATCCAGACGTCTCCAGTGATGCAAGATGAGATTTTGTGACATTTCCTAAGTCAGTGGATACCAGGACGTAAATGAAAAAAAAAAAATTGCTTCACAAAATAACACTATTGCTTTGTCATATTTTTCAAAACAAAACATGATCCCCTTGCTCTATATGGTTGACATGATTCCTGAGTATAGGTTTTTCCCCCATTTTCTCCATGATTTTTTGTGTGTTATGAAAATGATACATTGTTCTATAAAGAAATAAAACATACTAGGGTTTGTAGCACACGGAACAAAATATCTGTCCCTTCCCCCTTAGAAATTTTGTAAAAGTAGTGGAACGAGTAAAATGGGGCATGAATTAAATGTGCTTTCTTTGAGAACTGAAAGGGGAACAAACTTAGAAATGAAGACAGTGAAAATGAGATAATTCCAGACGAGTGCAGGTGGAGCCTTGGAGTGGTTGATCCATGTACGCTCCCTGCCTGGGTGGTTTTATACAAGCCTGACTCAGGAGATTGAGGTCCAGCAGACTCCTCGTGAAGAGTAAACCTTGTGATCCAAGTGCTTAGACCTGCTGGGCTGGTGGCCTGCTGTTTTCACATGAAGCACAGATCAGAATGATTATAGAAGCTGGGTCTGGTTTGGGGCCCTATAACTCGAACAAAGTAGAAAACTTCGAGATCAGAGAAAGCAACCACAGTGGTGAATAAAGGGTTGGAAAACTGAGCTTAATGGACAAACAAAGCAAAAGGTGGTGAGAGATGTAAGGGGCTATACGTACTTGAAGGGCTATCATATGAAGACAGAGAGTAAAAATCTTGTCACCTCTTCTTTAAGACCCTCCAGTGACTTCTGATCACACTTAGAATAAACTCCAAACCCCTTCCCCTAGCTTGCAAAGTCTTACATGATAAATGCCTTCTGCCTACCTTGCTAACCCACCTCATTTTACTTTTACACCCTACCATCCTCCAGTAGTGACTAGCTTTGCCAGTTTGTCCAGGGTTGAAGACCTTCTCAGGAGTCAGGACTTGTAGCTTTAAAACTGAGAGAGTCCTTGGCAAATGGACAGGTGGTCCCCCTGTCCTCCACGTGGATCATTGTGACTTTCAGTATCTCCTCTTCCAGTGTTGTTTGCTTGAAATGCTTTCCTTCTAAGTGGAACTTAGGACCAAATCTGAAATCTGTGTTATGTATAAGAGCTTAGTTATTTTTTATTTTCCTTCTAAGTAATGACTGTCTTTGCAAAAACTGTCAGTAAACCAAAAGGAAGGACACACCATAACTGTGGAGTCCTTAGTATTTTCCTCTTCATGCAACAGTATGGTTTGTGATTCCAAGGAAGAAGTGTCACAAACCCATGGTCCATGAAACCTGTGTTTTGATTCAGGAGTTCTTGTACCACCCTGAAATCTTACAGTAAGTGTGTGGGTAGGGTGCACACTTGAGCACACACATTTATGGGGAAGTAGATCTATGAGGGGAGCATGGAAGTGCCTATGATTTGATTTTAATTGAATCAAGTAAAAATTTATCTTGACTTCCAAAATATCTCTCAAATGCAGTTAAAAAAAATGCCTTTGATACTTTCAGAAAGTGGTTACTATGATTTTATCATAGATTGCCTGGTTATGGCAAGGATGGAAAAATTAACAATTTAAAATTGAAGTTTTAGAAATCTTTAGTCTTTATGATTTGTAGCCTAGGTTCTCAACCCTGAAAATACTGACCCTGAGCCTAGGTCTTAATAGAGAGTGAGATATAAAACCTTTCCATGATGTCAGCCACTTTTTTTTTTTTTTTTTTTGCGGTACACGGGCCTCTCACTGTTGTGGCCTCTCCCGTTGCGGAGCACAGGCTCCGGACGCCCAGGCTCAGTGGCCATGGCTCATGGGCCCAGCCTCTCCGCGGCATGTGGGATCTTCCCGGACCGGGGCACGAACCCGTGTCCCCTGCATTGGCAGGAGGACTCTCAACCACTGTGCCACCAGGGGAGCCCTATGTCAGCCACTTTTGAAGACCATCAAGAAGTCAATTGTTCCAACTTCTCCTTAGAGATAACTGTCATTCACACTTTACATAATAAAAAGATGGTCCCAAAGAATAATAAGTAGCTCACCCAAGATAGCATGCTTAGTTACAATGTAAATATTTATATATGCAAAAAGACTTGTCACCTGTTAACACTGTTAAAGAGATAATGATCTTTATTTGAAGGAGGAAATAAAGATAGAATTAATCAAACTCATCTAACCAGCGTAGTTTCAGCTCTTTTTTCTTTGAAAGTCTGTGTGTCTTTACGCTACAGTGATGGTATCACCTTTTTACTCTTTAAGATACTTACTGGCATAATCTCAAACTTGGCCCTATCGATTTGATCGTGACTTAGTATGCCAATGACAATAACAGGAAATTAGAAAATTAGTGGAATCCTGAGAAATACTACATTGAATTATCTGCTATTTTACAATATAGCAATTTAAATAGTTTTAAAAACTGGTGATATCTCCGAATATAAACCTACTATGTTCCAAAATAACATCTCAAAGGCTATTATGTTTTGTTCTAAAAAAATGGTGTTCATATCTCCCACCCCACCCGCATCACTGGAGATACAAGTGTTGCTTATCCAGCCATGATAATCTATGAGAAATTCACTAGTTGTCTTCCAAGTTCACCCACCCAGATTTTCTGCAGCTTGATGAGTGGAGTATAAAGCTATTGACTATTACCAAGATATATTGTAAACCATTTTAATTATAAATGTTTTAACATTAAGGATAACACATATGATTGTTATTTCAGAATTAAAAACTCCATTAGTAAGGATTAAAAATGTATTAGTTCAGCTAAACCTATTCAACCAAATCATTAATTATTTTTTCAGAGGATTTTGAGTTTAATGTTGAAAACATAAACTGTTAGAGCTGGAGGAATTCTTATTCATCATTCAGCCAGGTATTTGTTTTTCTGGAGAAGAAACTATGTTGGTTACCTGCAGAAACATCCCTAGAAGCAGAGTCTCCTGACTCCTGTTAGATTTTCTCTCTTCCATACAACATTGAAATATACTCGGTCTTCTACCACTCTTCTCTTGTTGGTCTAGGCGTGATTTTTACATGTTCTAAAATGTTTTCTGTCAGGCACTCTGCAAGCAACCCGTGCCTTGATGGTGATTGGCATACTGCTGGGACTAGTAGCCATCTTTGTGGCCACTATCGGCATGAAGTGTATGAAGTGCCTGGAAGACAACGAGGCACAGAAGATGCGGATGGCTGTCATTGGGGGCGTGATCTTTCTTATTTCAGGTAAGAGAGGCCCTGTCCCCCTTAGACCTTATTAAACTCTCTCTGACATGGGTTAAGGTATAGTTTTTGCTTTCCTGAGATTATGGTGGATTTGTGGCACTTGAATCGATTGAATTCACTTCCTTTAAAATCTGAAGACATAGGAACCTTAAGTCCATTTGAGTTTCACATTCTCAAATAGGAACCGAATGAAAATCTGTATTCACAGTGGACAGGTCTATTCCTTGAGGTTTCAGGTGCCAACTGGTTGGTAGAACCATTCTCCCCAGGTGAAGAGAGATTTTTCTATCTAGCAAACACTGAGGAACAATTCTGTGTAATTCAGAAAATTTCTGTAGTGTCTCTTCCGATGCTATGTGGGAAAGATGGGGAATGGTGAGAGAGAACATAAAGAATGTGTCAATCATACAGGTGTGTGAGGAATGAATGAGACTGGGATTATTGGAGGAAAATGAGGGCATCATTCCACGTGGGCAGATCTGACTCCAGAATAAACAGGTGGTACCCACAGATCAGTGAAGAGAAAGGTCAGTTGGAATGGAGGCGAAATGTTGGAATGGTAAGGAATAAGAGTAAATGAGTTAAGAAAGAAAACAATAGAGAAAGGCCTTGGAAAAAAACCTTGACAAAAGAGTGAGATTACATTTTCCATAGAAAATGAATGTGTATGTATTGCTTTATTCAAGTGTTGATATGTGACCTTTGAGAAAATGAAAGCCGGAAGAAGACATGGACAGGTCACGTGTAAAGCCTTATAATAAGGTTTATATTAAATAAGATTGTGTTTATATATAAAACAATAGACTATTATATATACTAGTAACAACACCAGTGATATAATCTACCACTAGGAAACACTAGAATTAGACTTTTTTCTCATTTTCTCTTTAACAAAAGTATGTGGATTTCATCAATAATGAAGGAAGAGTGCCTGCGGCTTTGCTAAAGGTTTGGTTAAAGTTTATTCAAATTAATCCTAGATAGCATTTTATTCCCAACAGTTTGATTTTACATCACAGGCTGTGAATGCACTTACTGTGTAGGACCCTTCCTCCGCTTGCCTTCTTGTAACTCCGGTACATCACTTCCCCGGTCTCAGGGACTTCCTAGGGAGTGAGGCGTGCAAGTTCTACAGCACTTGCACGGTCTGCTTGAGCAGCCAAAGCAATGGTGTTTTCTCTCAAGTATTAGAGGCAATTATGTTGGACCACTTTTTTTGTAGGAGGAAGGGAGCAGAGGGGGTAGCATAGAAATATTTAATCAGTCTAAATTGATGAATTTTTAGAATGGCTATAAAAAGAAGTTATTTAATTTCTTTGGATAAGAAAAATCAAGGTGTTGTATACTTCTTATGAATGGTAGAGTGGGTTATTTTGACTAAGTAGTTTCTCTGGCCTTACTGAAATGTGAAAGGCATGAGAAAGTGAGTGTTCAGCACATATTGATCTGATGTGGCACTACAGCGAATCTCATGGCAAGACCTGGCACATCTGGCCAGTGAGGCTGTAGGCGTTCAGGTGATCTAGTGCACTCTGAGACAGGTCCTACTCGTTCCTGCTATCTAGCTATTTACTTTCATTTTGATTCTTCAGAAATGTGAATTTTAGGGCTTCCCTGGTGGCGCAGTGGTTGAGAGTCCGCCTGCCGATGCAGGGGACACGGGTTCGTGCCCCGGTGGTCTGGGAAGATCCCACCTGCCGCGGAGTGGCTGGGCCCGTGAGCCATGGCCACTGAGCCTGCGCGTCCGGAGCCTGTACTCCGCAACAGGAGAGACCACGACAGTGAGAGGCCCGTGTACCGCAAAAAAAAAAAAAAAAAAAAAAAGAAATGTGAATTTTGAGTTTTGGTCAAGGAGAATGTAGAAGGGTTTTCATCTTCCCTTTTGTATTGTAAGTGACTAGCTTTACTAATAAGGACTTTGGTTTTACCAAAAGTAGTCTAACACAGTGATGTATAACAATATATTTGAAAGAGATCTTAAATGACATGAACCTGCTGAATATTTCCAACAGAATGTTGTTTGTGCCGGTGACCTTCAACTCTAAGTGAATAAAATGACATGAACATTATAAACTATGCCTAACTCCCACCTAATATTTTCATCTGTCTTAAGAGAATACTTAGAATAAATCATGTCTAAACCTCTAATCTCCCTAAATTAAAGTCGTCTGAATTAAAATGGATTAAATTAAAAATGTCAGCACTATTGATAAGATTTAATTCTTGTAAAATACTTGTAAATTTAATGAGCCGTATATTTATGCTCAGTGTTCCATAGTGATTAACAGTCTTTTGTTTTGAATTTCTGTAGGTCTGGCTATTTTAGTTGCCACAGCATGGTATGGCAATAGAATTGTTCAAGAATTCTATGACCCCATGACCCCGGTCAATGCCAGGTAATGCTGTTCACTCCTAAAATAGTTTGTTCTCTGAGAAAATACCCTTTTAGTGTTCTGCAAAGTCCAGCTTGTGCCGTAGCTTCCCAGATTTGCTATCCAGAATTTTATGGAACTTCTGTCAAACTTGAAAATAATTTGAATGGCCTGTGCCTCATGTTAAAAATAGTCTGATCATTGCTTTAACAGCCTGTATTGATAACAAAATGAACTTCGAAGTAGAAAAGTTCTAAGCTGTATACTTTCCAAGTGTATGCTGGACCTTTTTTCATATTTAAAAAATGTTTTTAAGATGAATAAAGATACCAACGTATTTGAAATTTTATTTTTGAAGTGTATTCTGAAACTTTTAACACTTGTGATTATTTGTAACTAAACACAATTTATGACTGATTGCAAAAATAGTACTGTTGTAGAGGTTAACAAATAATGTCATTTCTAATGGTTTAATCCTGTTTATGAAAAAACAATTTATTTATGAAAAAGAAAAGTTAGCACTTTGAAATATTGTGTTCCATCACAACCATAAAAATAACTTTAGAAAGGTCATCCTTCTTAATATTGCAAGTTGTGGAAGTTAAAGGGCTGACTCTTGGCTCTCACGTAATGACACCCTTTGATCAGAGACACGGCTCTTTGTCTCACTGTGTTCACATCTTTAAAGCCGAATAACTATATTCTGAGTCAGAATGTTAAGATGTAATTATTGTTTGTTGAGCGCTAAGACGAATGGATGAAAAATCCCAGTGGTGGAGAGATAAGGTATGCTTCTTTGTATAAAATCACCGACGTAGAGGAGAACACATACTGCAGTGATTGTGTTGGGACCCATCCCATAAGATCTACACTGTAAGGACAGAATCTGCTGGAGGTCAGTAGGCTAAAATTTTACCAGTAATGGATATGAAAGCACTTGATAAATTACTAGGCACCGTACGCTTATTTACATTGTCTCACATGATTCTGAAAGCAGTCCAGTGAGGCAGATGGAATCATCCTGCTTTAAGAGAAGCAGCAGCTGAGGTTGAGAAGAGGAGTTACTGGCCCACAGTTTAGCAGTTGAGAGTTTGCATCAGAATTCAAACTCAGGCCTTATAACTCTAGATCCAGCCCTTCTCTCTCCTTATTGTCCACCATCAGTCACAGATCTTCTCCCCAGAAGTATGGCTTCATACATCCACCTGGATCAACTTAACCTAGAATGATCTATGAGCTGATTAGAAGTCTTTTTCACAAAACCATAAATTTCAGATTTCAGTGCTTATCAGTGATTGACTATTGAAAACTCTGTCTCCAACACCCTCTAGCAGTTTCTTTGTAGAATTTGGTTGCTACTTGGTGATAGCATGACTTGTTAAGTTTTAGCCTAGGAACCATTGTCCAAACCTGACTTCCCAGGTATATATAAACATGCTTTACAAGTCTCCTACACATGAAAAAGTCTTTGGAACTATTTGTATAATTAACCTGGCGTTGCATGCCACATTGCCTGATCTACTGTTGCAAATTGTCAACAGCTGCAATGTGAACATGTTCGTGTGTGTGTCCACAAACCTTAAAGTACTTCGCAGAACTTAAAGGGATCATGGGGGATTTTTTTTCAGCAGAAAAAATATAATGAGTGTGATATTGATTTCATTCTTTAATTATATTAGAGAAGTTTCCAGTGATTCACTGATTAAGCAAATACATTGTCTCTTCTTTTTAGGTATGAATTTGGTCAGGCTCTCTTCACTGGCTGGGCTGCTGCTTCCCTCTGCCTTCTGGGAGGTGCCCTACTTTGCTGCTCCTGTCCCCAGAAAGCAACATCGTACCCAACACCAAGGCCCTATCCAAAACCTGCACCTTCCAGTGGGAAAGACTACGTGTGACACAGAAGCCAAAGGAGACAACCCTGTTGGAACAATCAGAAAATGAACATTGAAATACTGTATTGGCGTTAAGGTCTTAGATTTTGACTATTGTAGTCTGAACTGTGGTATTATCAAAAGAACATATTTTGTTAAATACCCATTGCTAAAAATGACATAGTCTTATTTTATCTCCTTTCCTCAATATAAGAGGGAAGCCTTTTCTATTTGTATTACTGCTTCCCACTGAGTCATCATCTCAAATGTGGGGAGAGGGCATTCCTTAAATATATATAGATATGTACATGTTTTTCTATAAAAAAGGTAGTAAAACCTCATTATGTTGGTACCAGCATTCTTAAAATATATCTAAAAAAAGAAAAATATATTTATATTGATTAAATAAGTAGTTTATTTGGTATTCTTCTCTTCTTTCTTTATGTATACATATATAATAGGTCAAATATCATTTACCCTCCTTCATCAGCTTTTAATGTCTTTCACAGAAGACCTGACCTACTTTACCAAGTATGAATTATTTCAGCTCTTCACATGTGCCCTTTTCATATGTTTGTATCATACTTTTTTTTTTTTACTATGATCTTATAGCGCTTGCTCTGTCACCATTCAGTCATTCTTCATGACTTTGTTTTTTGTGAGATTGGGCTTAACTCTCGATTCTGATAACACGTTTATATGCCTACAGTGTAATTCCTAAAGTCAGTAAGAATCTCTTACAGATCAGAGTTTTGGGAGCAGATCTTTCTGTGTGACCAGATGGTATATTCCTGTTGACCTTCCCATATGCTCCCTGTACTCTGACCTGTAACACACTTGTTTGCTTTGAAAATATTTGTCCCATTGAGGAGCTGTGTGCTGCTTTCCCAAGTGTTGTGACACAGTTCTATTGATTGAATTTTTTGACCTACTTATTCACAGTTGTAGATCCTCCCAAACTACCTTTTTCTTGTCCCCTTCCTCAAACTGTATTGTTTTCTCGTATAGTTTACCTCGTCCCAGAGAGGGATGACCTTTTTGTCTGAATGAAGTGCTAGACTTTCTGTAGTGACAGCCTGATGACAAATATTCTCTCTGTAGCTGTAAGCAGGTCACTTAATCTTTCTCCTCTTTTCCCATCTGTGAAATTGAGATAATGATACTTAACCAGCTGCTAGAGCGGTGTAAGTATTAATTAGTTGATATTATGCTCATTCTTTGAACATGAAATATGCCTAAGTAGTGTCTCTGTTTGCTAAATTGTCTGTTAAGAAGTCATTGAACCAAACCTACACGCAGGCATCCCATCGTTCGGCACCTTCCTTTCTCCACAGGCCCGTTTCCTTCCTTTCAGCAGTGGCCACCATGCTGTTGGTGCTCTGTTCCGTTTTAACAATTGCCCTTAGTTTTCCAGTCTGTGGAAAATGCTCCTTCACTCGAGCAAAATGATGTAATGGGAAGGGTGTTGACTTTGGTGTCTGGAGACCTGATGTGAGTCTTGGTGCTCTCAATTACAGTGTGAGTTTGGGCAGGGCACTTGGTTGCCCTAGATTTACTGCTTCACTTATAAAAAGAGGATTGTACTTCCTGACCTGCCTACCTCTCAGGGCTGTTGTGGGGATCCAGTGAGATGGGATACATGTAAGTGTGATTTTGTGAGGTAAAAAGTATTATACTAAGGGAAAGAATTAAGGAATTTAAGTGCATAGGTTTTGGATTACTTTTCAAATGACTGAAAAGAGACAAACTGTAAGCAATAGGTTTCTTGCTTTAACCAACCTCTCGAGTGATGAGACACTAAAGTGAATTTCAGATTACTAAGTGAAAAGGATTCTGGGGCAGTCTTAGTTTTCTTCAGTCACTATGGCCTGATGCTTTTTGTGGCTAAGCTTTTCTCCTTTCAGGAATGCGGACTTGACCTAGGACAAGTTTGCAGATGTAATGGGTGAAACAGAAGTGTACATGTTGGCAAACCAAAGAATGGAAGATTTTTTTACTTTTAGTAACTTGCGAGGGTATACAAGGTGGATATCTGTTATGCGATGTTATCAGAGGTATTGCTATTAGCTGGCAGCTAACACTGCTAGGATAGGTAGTTTGGGAATGTAACTCATAGTGAAACCATATAGGGGAAATTATCCAAAGAAGGACTGCATCCTATGATTTGAACCTAGTAAATTTTAGTGTGTCTTCCAAACCTGAAAGTCTGTGCTCCTAGAATGTATAATTCAAAGAACTTCTGCTACCTACATAGATCCTAATGATGGGCAAGTATAAATACATGTGGTTACTAGTTGCTAAACTCTGAAATCTATAGTCCAAAATGGCCAACAGAATGGTTACACCGAAATTTATCCAATTTTGATATTTTTGTACTCTGCTACCATACCTGGAAACAGACAAATAGGTATTTTAGAGTTTTGTAATGGGAACTTGTATAAAGTGTTACTCTTTTTCAATAAATTGTGTTTTTTTTAATATAAAAATAAACCCTTGGTTTTTTTGTTGTTTTTTTTTTAATCATTTATTTCAAGATTGCCATGCTTGGAAGAAGAGATGGCTCGGGATAGGATCTGACTCACCATGTGTTACTAGAAAAGAGCTATGGTGCCTCTGCACCACCACCTGTCAACTTTTTGAGTGGCTCCACCCACTGGAATGCCCTATTTCTCTCCAACTATGCTTTTCCTCGTCAAGGGTGGTGATACAAGAGAACGTCAGGAGACGTTACTTCATTTTCCCCATGCATAGAAAGGGGACATGCTACAATAAATGACTAAGGGATAAAATCACCAACTGTAAATCATCGTGAAAGCTTAAGGCAGTTGTGTTTCTCACAAGTTGGAAGAGAGAAGGACAGCCAGAAATCCATTATTGTTTTTGTAATGACTATTACCAAAACTACTTCTTAGGAAAGCAAGTGATGAAACTCATTCACCTATTATCTGAAAATATCAATAATTGATAAAGCCTTAGTTGTAACCTCTCTGTAAGCAATTTACATATTAAAGAGACAGGCTTGTAAACAAAGGATTGCAGCTCTATGTGGAGCTCTATGTGGACATTAGCCTTAAGGGTGAGAGACTAAGATTATTCTCAGTCCCTTTGAATTAAGCAGATGCATCAGAATCCCCACTCTTTCTACAGAATTTAAATTTCTGAGGAGGGGTCCAGGCCCATGAAGTTTGAGAGGTAATACAATTCCTAAGTGCTCCTGACAAGTACTCTTAAGAGAAAACCTGGATTGTCAGTCATACGAAGTAGACACCCCCTCTGTGTGAGCTCCTCCTTATAGATGCCATTGTCCTGCAAACCATGTCATTTCTCCTGCTCATCAATTAGTACTTTCTATGTGCATCCGTGCCCAGGTCCAGGGAAATCTCCATACCATTCCCACATTCCAACCTTTTAAAGCCTGTTGTTAATACTAGGAAAATCTGGTAATGGGTTTTTTTCCTTCCTTTTGAGTGTGGCTCAGGTATAAGATTTCTGACGTCTCCTACCCTTTCTCTAACATTATGGTTCTATTTTCTGGTTTTAGGGGTTTTTTTGTTTGTTTGTTTTGGTGAGAGGAGGGAAGGAGTTAAACGGAGATGGTCTTCAGAAGCTGTTATCATATTTCTTTGGCAAATAACCTTCTTTCTTGTCATTTTCTATTATTTTTTAAGTCACCACCAATAGTCATTAATACAAAGCAAATTCTCGTTTAAAGAACAGCTTTCTGTTTAACAAATAATATTAGCTCAAGAGTATAAGTGTTTATCGTATTATAATCACTGAGTTATTTTCCTTTGTTATATGATAATTTCAGGAAAGTCCTTAGCCAAAGTATAATCTTGCTACATTTATTTTTAATTGAATAACATTTCTGTGATTTGATTTTATTTATGTAATAATTTCCATGATTTATTGCTTTTATTCTCTGTTCCCCCAAAAAGAAAAAGTAAACACACACACACACACACACACACACACACACACACACACACTCTAACCAGTTGGGGAAAGATAAAGTTTGAAAACTGGACAAGTATTTCTTAGCTGAGATGACCTGGACCAGAGCACTTTCTTCTCCCAAACGGGCTTTTTTCCTTTTAATCAGTTTTGTCCAGTAAGTTTCCTATTTCCATTAACGTTGTGCTTTCCCCAGGTGTCTATTGCTGCTGCCTAACTATAAAAAGTCCAACAGCCTATGAGAGACCTGAAGTAAGCAGACATCTGAAACAAGGGTCAGGGGTAGCAGAGAATATTTCCTTGGAGATGGGAGTGGAATACATGAAAGAAAAATGACCTCTAATACAGCAAGGAAAAAAGAATCTATTTTTGAAAATTATTTTTTACCACAATATTTATTTTTCCTGATAATAAAATTAAAATGTATTAATAATGAAGTAGAAAAATATAGAAAAGTAGAAATAATTATTTTAAAGATTGTAATAGCCATATTATTCAAAAGCAAAACTATTAATAATTTGATGTGATCTTTTCTAGCAGCCTTTTCTTTCCCAAAGATAAGCTTTGGAGTTTGTTGGTGGGTTTTTGTTTTTGTTTTTGCGGTATGCGGGCCTCTCACTGTTGTGGCCTCTCCAGTTGCAGAGCACGGGCTCCGGACGCCCAGGCTCAGTGGCCATGGCTCATGGGCCCAGCCTCTCCGCGGCATGTGGGATCTTCCCGGACCGGGGCACGAACCCGTGTCCCCTGCATCGGCAGGCGGACTCTCAACCACTGCACCACCAGGGAAGCCCTGTTGTTATTTTTTACTTTTTTTTCATAGTATCACATAGTAAAAATAATTTTGATTTCTTTTTGTTTTCCATTCAAGTGTATAGTAATATACTGTTACCATGCAGAGTTCATAAACATTCATTCATTCATTTAGTAATATTTTTAAGAAGCTAATATTTGCCAAGTATTTTCTGCCACAAAGGAAATGGTGGACCTGGATTTGTGCAACGTAGCCACCATGAATAAAACAGGCAAAAAACCCTTCACTCCTAGAACTTACATTCTATATGGGAACATAGACAGTAAAATAAACATGCTAAATATATAGTATATTAGATGGTGATAAACCATATAGATAAAAACTAAAGTAGACAAGACTGGGAAGGTTGGAAGAGGGTAACAATTTAAAATAATAAGGTCATGGAAGTCCTCAATGAAAAGGTGATGTTTAAGAAACAATATCAAGGAGAATAAGAAGCAAATCAATTATCTAGGGGAAAGAACATTCCTAAAAAACAGCAGGTTTAAATGCTCAAAAGTGGAATAAAAAGAGTAAGGAGGCCAGTGTAGTTGGAATGCTTTAAGCTAGAAGAGAGTAATAAGAGATGAAGTCTTGAAGAGAAGGGGAATCTAAATCGTATAGGGCATGGTGGACCATTGTAAGGACTTCATCTACTATTAAGTAAAGGGAACAAACAGTGTTAGGTTTTAAGCACAGAAGGCACAAGATCTAAATTAAGATGTATTTTTTTCTTTTGTGTTGAGAATAGACTATAGGAGGGCAAGGAGAAAAGCAGTGAGTTCAGACAGAAGGATATTACCAATAATTCTGGCAAGAGGTGGCTTGGTGATAGCAGTGGGTAGTAAGAAGTGGTTATAATCTGGATAACATTCTAAAATAGAGCCAACCAGTTTTGCTGATTGACTGGATGTGAGATGTCATGTTAAAATAAGAGTCAAAGATGACTCCAAGATTTTTGGCCCAAACAATTGATAGGATGGAGCTGCCAAAAACCAGAGAGGGAAGACTACAGGAGAGTAGGTATGAAGAGAAAATCAGAAGTTTTATTTTGGACATGTTAAGTTTAAGATACTTATTGCACATCCAAGTAGAGATGACCAGTAGACAGTGGGAAAAGGCAGGAGTGTGGAAATCTAGAGGGAAGAAAGTGTCTTCAAAAGAAGAGAGAAGTCAAACATTTGTTTCATATGACTTACCAAGTTGAAAATACGTCCCAGTCTTTGGACATTTAAGTTGATACCTATAATCACTAGGTTAAAAAGGCAATAAAAGTAGAAACCAAATCTATTTTACCCATTATTGAATATTTTATTATCTTCCAAATTTTTCATTCTAGTGTTCTCAAAACTATCCTTAAAGAAGTCTGGTGTGTTAGAGTCATAGGCCTGCCCTGGATTTTGGTCCTGATTCTGCCCTTTACTAATCTACTTTTTAATGATTACATGACCAAATGTCTCAGTTTAAGTATTCTGGGAAGCAGAATGTCAAGACAGGGTTAGAACTGCAAGAGGTGGAATGCTAATTCCTGTGGAAGAGCAAGGGTAAAGAAAGCAGGAATAGACAGGAAAGCCTTTACAGGGGTTGGCAAACTTTCTGTAAAGGGCCAGATAGTAAATATTTTAGGCTTTATGGGATACATATAGTCTCTGTTACGTATTCTTCTTTGCTTTTTTTGTTTTACAACTGTCTAAAATGCAAAAACTATTCTTTGCTTACAGAGCATACAAAAAAAAAAAAAAAAGGATGTGATCCAAATTCGGCCCATGGGCCATAGTTAGTCAACACAACCTGGTCTAACACTTGTGAAAGGAGAGAAGGAAGGGAGGATAATTCTGCAGGAAAAGCCTCAACCTGATGTGCAGCTCTGAGAAAGTCTTGGGGCCAGTCCATGGGGAGCTGTGGTTTAAAGGACGTCCATAGAAGAGTCCTGCACTGGGCAGAGATGGACAGGCTCTAGCACCCCTGCTGCACTTAGTCATTATCTGGGAGCTGTCCAGCAAAAGTGTGGCTTCAGCTGGAAGGCTGCAGCAGATCCCAATGGCAGTGCAGCTGAAAGCCGTTGGCAAACTGTCCCCACTATGGCAGATTCTTATCTGAAGAGAAACGTAAATAGCGCACCTCCTGAATTTCACATAAAAGTACAGAGAATTAACCACATAGAGTTTTGTTTGTTTCATATAACAAGTCATCCAGAGGTAGGTAATCCAAATATGGCATGAAGAATCTGTAATACAGCCAAATAACCAGGTATATTCTATCTTCATACTTTATCATTCTTAGTATGTGGCTTCCATTCTCATAGCTACTTTATGGCTTCAAGACTGCTACTCTTCCTTCACCCTCATTGCCTTATTCAACATACAAAGATGAAGAAGAAAAAGAGGAAGAAAGAGAAAGGTAGAAAGTAATAGCACGTATATCAGAAAATCAAAACTTTCTCAGAAATCCCCAGTGGAAGGAAAAACTAACTTAACAGTGAGATGGGAACAGTGGGATGAACAGTTCAAAATAGCTCGAGCATATGTAAAACCGTGATATAAGACATGACAGTATTGCAGATCAGTGGAGTTATGAGGGATGCTTCAATATATGTTGTGGGGAAATTGGGTATCCATGTGGGGGAAAAATAATCTCTAACTCCTACCATATACAAAAGTCAATTCCATTTGGGTTAAAAACTTGAATATGAAAACCAAAACTTAAAAAATGTAGAATAAAAAAATAGGAGAATGAATTATTTACCATGAATTACAGGATTTTTTTATTATTAAATAAGACACAAAAAGCAAACCATATTTTTAAAAAAGGATATATACAACTACATTAAACTGAAGAATTTCTGTTCATCAAAGACATAATAGGAACAAAGAAAGACAATCTATAATGGGGAGGAGATAACCACCACATAGTATATAATAAACAAAGATTTAATATCCAGAATCTAAAAGAAACCCCAATAAATCAATTAAAAAACACAACTCAATAGAAATATAAGCAAAAGTCATGCAAAGTCATTTCACAAAAGATAAATGATGCAAAGTCATTAAAAGTATGAAAATATGCTCAACCTTAGTAATAACCTTAATAATAAAAGATTATTAATAAAATTAATAAAAATGCAAATTTAGACCCAATCATATTCTCTAGATTGGCAACATTTAAGAAGTCTAATAATACAAGTGTTGAAGGGAATGTGGATCAATGGTGGTAGGTCTCTCTTAAGTGGTCCAACAAATTTTGAAATATTGCATTATACTGTAAATTTAAACACCCAAATTCATATAAAAATTCACTACTGGAGAAACTCTTACATATATACAAGGACACACATATAAGAATAACAACTGTAGTAATTGTAATAGTGAGAAAATTGGAATCCTTTCAAATGTCCATTGGTAGGGGAATGGTAAATAATTTGTGGTATATTCACACAATGGAATATCTTATGGCAGTAAAAATAGATAGAATATAGTTGTACATAAAATGGATGTTTTTAAGAAATAATTTTGAGTGAAAAAAAGAAAGTCCCAGAGGAACACACTGAGCATAATATAATTTTTATAAAACTCAAAACTAGCAAAACTAAAAAATATATTGTTAAGGCATTATACATAAGAGATAAAACTATGGACAAAGAAAAACAGAAATGATAAACACAAAATTCAATATAATGTTACTTCTGGAAGAAAACAGTGGTTGGATAGGTGAAGAACTTACAGGCATATAAGTGTTGTTGGTTATGTTCTACTCCTTGGGTTAGGTAGTGAGTGGGTTCACAGGTGTTCATTATATAATTATTATTCTTCGACACTTACATATATTACATACATATTCTTTGGTTTGTAGCAAATAGTGTATTAGAAAAGACAATAAAGAAATACATTATAAAACAAAGAAATTCTCAGCCAATTTCCACTTTTATGTCTCACTGGATAAAATGGTGTTTCTGTGGTCACATCTAGCAACGAGTGAAGTTGGGATGTATAGTATCACAGATGGGCACATTGCTGCCCATGAAAATCAGATTTTGCCTGCCTCATTAGCTACAACACCTTGACCAAGTTGCCAATACCTCTTAGCTTCAGTAGTAATATGTGTCCAACTTAACCCATTGGATTTTAGTGGAAGTCAAATGACATGATATGCATGAATGTCCTTTGTAAACCAAAAATATTGAACAAATGTAAAGGATTGTGGTTCTCGGGCATAATTCTTTTGGGGAAATTGAAGCCTTTACCTTGACAATTTCAAGTGCACAGTTGATTGGGTAGAGTCTTGCTCTGATTTTGTATGTTAACCTACCTCTTTGTCTGTCTTCCAGAATAATATATAGACTCAGCATTGAGAGCCCCATGTTAGAAAATTAAGAAGCCAAGTTATCATAATGTATCATACAGACATGCACATTTTCTGATAATGTACCTTCTCAAAAAAAAAAAAAGGATAAAACAGAAAATGTAGATACAATAAAAATAATGTCTAGATGCAGCCACATTACTACATATTTTACTTCTTCATAAGATGTTGGAAACAAAGCAATTTTGCTGAAATGTTCAGTGAAACTATCCTCTATTCAATGCCGCATTAATTTAGTGCTTACTCTGTGCCAAATCTTGACCCAAACAGAATTGCTGTAGAAAAATGAATAAAACATAGTCTTTGCCTCAGAGCCATCTTTTTGAAAAAACTCAGACTGACACCATTCTCACAGTAGTCTACATGAATGATGCCCCCTATAGGCTGTGCAGTGTATAGCTCAGGCCACAAAAACAGAAATAATGGATAAAAAGAAACATAAAAATAAATCAAATAGGATACGAATCAGGTTTGTGATAAGAAACTTGAATGACCACTAATAATCAGGAAAAGTGATTAATTTCATGTTCTTCAGATTGGTAAAAATCTTAAAATCTAAATATGCCAAGGGTTGGCTTAGATATGAAGAAAGGAGTGCTCACCCTCATTTATAAGTGTAAATTGATAAACTGCTATAGAGAGCTAATTTTAAAATGCCTAGTAAAAGTTGATCTTTCACTGTGATTCAGCAATGTCAATTTGAGATACGTATCCTTGAGAAGCCAACACATGTACATATCATGACCGTGTTATAATAGAGGTGAAACTATTGATGTTAAAGTACTGCGTGGAGCCCAGAGGCAGGAGGAGACTTAGTCTGAGAAAGCTGATAGAGAGGGAAGCATTGAGGAATGGTCAAGAATCTACCAGGTGGGTAAAAGAAAGAAAAGCATTCCCAGTAGAGAGTAGAGTGTGCAGAGGTGTAGGGGTCGAGCAGTGCAGTGAACAAAATGTGTAAGTTATGGGAAGTGATCCAGTGTACTTGAAGTGAAGAGAAAGTGTGATGGAGATGATGCATATGCAAAGTTTCAAATTTCAGATTAAGGAATCTGGTAGATGCTTCGCTATCTACAAAGATTAAAACAACTTTTTTTTTTCTCTGAGAATTAACAGGAAGCTATGGTAAAAGCTCTACAGTTTACGATAATTTTACACTAACCATCTTTTTATACTAGACATATTCTGTGACTTTTTTTATGTCCAATATTCACTCTCCCTTAGTAACAGCATGAAGGTTTGTTTCAGAGAAATATCCTACGTGACTCTCAATAGGTGTGGTTCAAATGGCCTACCCTAACATCAACTTCCAATGGAAAGGAACATCAGTATATTCCATGTTCATGCCAGAGCTGTAAATATCATTACAAATGTTATTATAGAATATAGAGAAAAATAGCCAAGTATCCCTTAGACATGCATATTCAATTGTATATTTACAGTACATGCTGAGGAAGACTGGAGTGTCTGATGAATTCTTCCTGTCTAATGATTCTTGGTTTTTCTCTTGAAGGAAGATTTTTAAATCCATCAGTGAATCCTGTCAACTCTACCTTCAAAATTTGTCCTGAATCTGACCATTTCTCTCCACCTGCTACTGTAGTTTAAGCCACAAGCATCTCCTACCAATACCCGTGAAATAACCTCCCAAATGATCCCTTGCTTCCAGTCCTGTGTCTTACAGTCTATTCTCCAAATGCTAACAGGAGTCATCCTTTGAAGACATAGGTTAGATAATTCTCCTGTCTCTCTACTGTTCTCAATCCTCCAGAATTTCTAACTTAGGATAAAACCTGACACCACCTTCCTATCCTCATACCTTACTACTCTCCTCCTAAATTATCCTGCTCCATCCACTCTAGACTCCTTGTTATTCCATGACAGAATAAACAAGCTTCTTGAATTTATTGTTTTCTTCCAGAGTCACTTTTCTCCCAGAAGAATCACAAATATCACTGTATCAGAAAAGACTTGTCTGATCACCATATACAAAATAGGCCCTATCACTCTCTATTCCCTTGTCCTGCTTTAGTTTTCCTTAAAACATGACAAGCATGGCAGAAAATTATATATTTATTCATGTATTCGTGTATTGCCTACCTGTCCCACTCTGGAGGTGGAGTATTTATATATTTACATATTTTTTATGTTTGTTCATCATTGTATCACAGATGTCTAGGACCATAGTACCTATCCCATTGTAGAGTTCAAATAATAATTAGTAAATAAGTTAAACAAATAAATTGTGATTAATTTAAGGCAGAGCATATGAAACAAGTTGGACCAAAGAGATTCCATCCTTTTATTGTAATTATTATTAGGAAAGGAAACTCTCTTTCTCTAGAAGTTGCTAAATGAAAAGAGTAAAGCCTACAGCCAAAAATAAATGAATATATAAAGCCAACTCTATGAGGAAAGTAGGGCAGCAAGATGTAGAAAAACAGAAGCTGACAACATAATTCCAGCCCCTAGATCCAGCCATACCTAGAGCTAGTTGTAACTCTGGACTTTTCAGTTATGTGCACCAAAAAATTTCTTATTTTCTTAATGCACTTCAACTTGAATTTCTGACATTTGCTTCTGAAAAAGTCCTGACGAGTATAATCCTCAATCTCCTCATATACAAATAGATAAATTGAGATCTGGAAAAAGGAAGAGTTTTAACCAAACTCACAAAATTATGTTGAAGCCAAGACTGAACTTTGGATCTTCTGAGTCCAAATCCTGGTCTTTTCGCACCCCATTGCTTAGCTGCTGCACAAATAGATTCAAACCCTCCCACGATCTTAGGTTGTTGTACATTTATAAAACCGCCTAGTATTCAGGCCAGGAATCCTAGGAAATTAAGTAGGTTGAGATGAAGTTCCTGGGTTATTTAATCTTTTTAAATTTAAACCGCTAACTCACTGTAGGGGAGTCCAGCTCAGAAAAAAATATCCTCTAAAGAAAATATCAGGATTAATCCTCTAAATCTAACTTAAGCTATAGGTTTGCTAGAGAAAGAAAAATTACTTTTATAAAGATTAGTTTTTTCTCATAAGTCTTGTAACATTCATACCTTTCCTCCCACAGTTTATTGCAAGTCATAAATCTTTTAATTCCCTGCAACCTGGTGAATGTAACCCAATCATTGTTTCTGTGCACTACTGTGGACCTGACAAACCCCATGAGCTCAATCATGGGACTGTCAGAAAATTATAAGAAAATGTCTAGCTCAGTACCTGGAACACAGTAGATATTTGATATCTTCTATTCTTTACATACAAACATGAATGTGTTGTGTAGAGCACTGTAAAAGATTGGAGGGGAGTTTTCTTAATTTTTATAATTTTCAAGATCTGAGACAATCACCTCTATTGGATTCCCATGTTTTAAAAATATATCAGAAGATGATTAAAATAAAGCTAGAAAAGAGCAGCCTCTACATCATATTTTGATTTTACTGGAGAAGAGAAAACATGAAATTTTCTGATAAACTTTATGTTTTAATTCTCATATTTATTACTTTTTAATGATTTGTTTAAAGATATTTTCAAAAACTCTAATCCATTTTTATCAGCAATATGCTTTATGGTTTATATTAAACTATTTATTATGATAGGAACAATGTGAGTAAATCCTGAATCTGTAAGAACAAATGACTTTCTCCTTGGGATAAAATTAGATTAAAAATATATTGTTCAGATGGACATTAGATATTTTTTTAAAATTAAGAGATAAAAGTAATGTTTATTGAATGTATCATTTGTATGAAAATGGCATTATTTAACTCTTGAAGGAGCTTATTTATTCACCAATTTCAACAGGGTGTGTTAAAATTTGTTTTTACTTTTAATGGCTTTTGAACTCTCTTTAAAAAAAACAAAACAACTTAATTTTGTTGAAAGTTTTTTCTGCATCTATTGAAATTATCATATGGTTTTTATCCTTCGATTTGTTAATATGGTGTAACACAATGACTGATTTGCATATACTGAAGAATCCTTGCATTCCTGGGATAAACCCCACTTGATCATGGTGTATGGTCCTTTTAATGTGCTGTTGGATTCTGTTTGCTAGTATTTTGTTGAGGATTTTTGCATCTATGTTCATCAGTGATATTGACCTGTAGTTTACTTTTCTTATGACATCTTTGTCTGGTTTTGGTATCATGGAGATGGTGGCCTCGTAGAATGAGTTTGGGAGTGTTCCTCCCTCTGCTATATTTTGGAAGAGTTTGAGAAGGGTAGGTGTTAACTCTTCTCTAAGTGTTTGACAGAATTCACCTGTGAAGCCATCTGGTCCTGGGCTTTTGTTTGTTGGAAGATTTTTAATCACAGTTTCAATTTCAGTGCCTGTGATTGGTCTGTTCATATTTTCTATTCCTTGTTCAGTCCGAGAAGTTTGTACTTCTCTAAGAATTTTTCCATTTCTTCCAGGTTGTCCATTTTATTGGCGTATAGTTGCTTGTAGTAATCCCTCATGAACCTTTGCATTTCTGCAGTGTCATTTGTTACTTCTCCTTTTTCATTTCTAATTCTGTTGATTTGAGTCTTCTCCCCTTTTTTCTTGATGAGTCCGGCTAATGGTTTATCAATTTTGTTTATCTTCACAAAGAACCAGCTTTTAGTTTTATTGATCTTGCTATTTTTTCCTTCATTTCTTTTTCATTTCCTTCTGCTCTGATCTTTATGATTTCTTTCCTTCTGCTAACGTGGGGTTTTTTGTTCTTCTTTCTCTAATTGCTTTAAGTGTAATGATAGGTTGTTTATTTGAGATTTTTCTTGTTTCTTGAGATTGGGAAAACTAGACAGCTACATGTAAAAGAATGAAATTAGAACACTTCCTAACACCATACACAAAATGGATTAAAGACCTAAATGTAAGGTCAGACACTATAAAACTCTTAGAGGAAAACATAGGAAGAACATTCTATGATATAAATTACAGCAAGATCCTTTTTGACCCACCTCCTAGAGAAATGAAAATAAAAACAAAAATAAACAAGTGAGACCTAATGAAACTTAAAAGCTTTTGCACAACAAAGGACACCATAAACAAGATGAAAAGACAACCTTCAGGATGGGAAAAAATATTTGCAAACGAAGCAACTGACAAAGGATTAATCTCCAAAATATACGAGTGACTCATGAAGCTCAATATCAAAAAAAACAAACAGTCCAATCTAAAAATGGGTGGAAGGAAACGAGGGGAAGATGGCAGGAGACGAGGGGAAGATGGCGGAAGAGTAAGACGCGATCACCTTCCTCCCCACAGATACACCAGAAATACATCTACACGTGGAACAACTCCTACAGAACACCTACTGAACACTGGCAGAAGACCTCAGACCTCCCAAAAGGCAAGAAACCCCCACGTACCTGGGTAGGGCAAAAGAAAAAAGAACAAACAGAGACAAAGGATAGGGATGGGACCTGCACCAGTGGGAGGGAGCTGTGAATGAGGAAAGGTTTCCACACACTAGGAAGCCCCTTCGTGGGCGGAGACTGCGGGTGGCGGAGGGGGAAGCTTTGGGGCCGTGGAGGAGAGCACAGCAACAGGGTGCAGAGGGCAAAGCGAAGAGATTCCCGCACAGAGGATCAGGGCCGACCGGCACTCACCAGCCCAAGAGGCTTGTCTGCTCACCTGCCGGGGCGGGCGGGGCTGGGAGCTGAGGCTCAGGCTTCAGTCAGAGCGCAGGGGGGATTGGCAGCGTGAACACAGCCTGCAGGGAGTTAGTGCACCACGGCTAGCCTGGAGGGAGTCTGGGGAAAAGTCTGGACCTGCCGAAGAGGCAAGAGACTTTTTCTTCCCTCTTTGTTTCCTGGTGCGCGAGGAGAGGGGATTAAGAGCGCTGCTTAAAGGAGATCCAGAGACGGGCGCGAGCCACGGCTAACAGCGTGGACCCCAGAGAGGGGCATGAGAAGCTAAGGCTGCTGCTGCAGCCACCAAGAAGCCTGTGTGCGATCACAGGTCACTATCCACACCCGCCCTTCCAGGGAGCCTGTGCAGCCCGCCACTGCCAGGGTCCGGGGATCCAAGGACAACTTCCCCGGGAGAACGCACCGTGCGCCTCAGGCTGGTGCAACGGCACGCTGGCCTCTGCTGCCGCAGGCTCACCCCACACTCTGTAACCCTCCCTCCCCCCGGCCTGAGTGAGCCAGAGTCCCCGAAGCAGCTGCTCCTTTAGCAGAGGCGGGGCCAAATCCAAAGCTGAGCCTCGGGACCTGTGAGAACAAAGAACAGAAAGGGAAATCCCTCCCAGCAGCCTCAGAAGCAGTGGATTAAAGCTCCACAATCAACTTGATATACCCTGCATCTGTGGAATACATGAATAGACAACGAATCATCCCAAATTGAGGAGGTGGACTTTGAGAGCAAGATTTATGATTTTTTCCCCTTTTCCTTTCTTTGTGAGTGTGTATGTGTATGCTTCTGTGTGAGATTTTGTCTGTATAGCTTTGCTTCCACCATTTGTCCTAGGATTCTATCCGCCCATTTTTTTTTTTCTTTTCTTTAAAAAATTTTTTTTCTTAATAATTATTTTTTATTTTAATAACTTTATTTTATCTTTATTTTATTTTATCTTCTTTCTTTCTTTCCTTCCTTCCCTCTTTCCTTCCTCCCTCCCTCCTTCCTTTCTTTCTTTCTTTCTTTCTTTCTTCTTTTTCTCCCTTTTATGCTGAGCCATGTGGATGAAAGATTCTTGGTGCTGCAGCCAGGAGTCAGTGCTGTGCCTCTAAGGTGGGAGAGCCAACTTCAGGACACTAGTCCACAAGAGACCTCCCAGCTCCACATAATATCAAATGGTGAAAGTCTCCCAGAGATCTCCATCTCAACACCAGCACCCAGCTTCACTCAATGACCAGCAAGCTACAGTGCTGGACACCCTATGCCAAACAACTAGCAAGACAGAAACACAACCCCACCCATTAGCAGAGAGGCTGCCTAAAATCATAAGTCCACAGACACCCCAAAACACACAACCAGACGTGGACCTGCCCACCAGAAACACAAGATCCAGCCTCATCCACCAGAACACAGCCACTAGTCCCCTCTACCAGGAAGCCTACACAACCCACTGAACCAACTTTAGCCACTGAGGACTGACACCAAAAACAACGGGAACTACGAACGTGCAGCCTGCAAAAAGGAGACCCTAAACACAGTAAGATAAGCAAAATGAGAAGACAGAAAAATGCACAGCAGATGAAGGAGCAAGATAAAAACCCACCAGACCTAACAAATGAAGAGGAAATAGGCAGTCCACCAGAAAAAGAATTCAGAATAATGATAGTAAAGATGATCCAACATCTTGGAAATAGAATAGAGAAAATGCAAGAAACATTTAACAAGGACCTAGAAGAACTAAAGATGAAACAAGCAATGATGAACAACACAATAAATGAAATTTAAAATACTCTAGATGGGATCAATAGCAGAATAACTGAGGCAGAAGAATGGATAAGTGACCTGGAAGATAAAATAGTGGAAATAACTACGGCAGAGCAGAATAAAGAAAAAAGAAGGAAAAGAACTGAGGACAGTCTCAGAGACCTCTGGGACAAAATTAAATGCACCAACATTCGAATTATAGGGGTTCCAGAAGAAGAAGAGAAAAAGAAAGGAACTGAGAAAATACTTGAAGAGATTATAGTTGAAAACTTTCCTAATATGGGAAAGGAAATAGTTAATCAAGTCCAGGAAGCACAGAGAGTCCCATACAGGATAAATCCAAGGAGAAATATGCCAAGACACATATTAATCAAACTGTCAAAAATTAATTACAAAGAAAACATATTAAAAGCAGCAAGGGAAAAACAACAAATAACACACAAGGGAATCTCCATAAGGTTAACAGCTGATCTTTCAGCAGAAACTCTGCAAGCCAGAAGGGACTGGCAGGACATATTGAAAGTGATGAAGGAGAAAAACCTGCAACCAAGATTACTCTACCCAGCAAGGATCTCATTCAGATTTGATGGAGAAATTAAAACCTTTACAGACAAGCAAAAGCTGAGAGAGTTCAGCACCACCAAACCAGCTTTACAACAAATGCTAAAGGAACTTCTCTAGGCAAGAAACACAAGAGAAGGAAAAGACCTACAATAACAAACCCAAAACAATTAAGAAAATGAGAATAGGAACATACATATTGATAATTACCTTAAATGTAAATGCACTAAATGCTCCCACCAAAAGACACAGATTGGCTGAATGGATACTAAAACAAGACCCATATATATGCTGTCTACAAGAGACCCACTTCAGATCTAGAGACACATAGAGACTGAAAGTGAGGGGATGGAAAAAGATATTTCATGCAAATGGAAACCAAAAGAAAGTTGGAGTAGCAATTCTCACATCAGACAAAATAGACTTTAAAATAAAGACTATTAGAAGAGACAAAGAAGGACACTACATAATGATCAAGGGATCAATCCAAGAAGAAGATATAACAATTGTAAATATTTATGCACCCAACATAGGAGCACCTCAATACATAAGGCAAATACTAACAGCCATAAAAGGGGAAATTGACAGTAACACATTCATAGTAGGGGACTTTAACACCCCACTTTCACCAATGGACAGATCATCCAAAATGAAAATAAATAAGGAAACACAAGCTTTAAATGATACATTAAACAAGATGGACTTAATTGATATTTATAGGACATTCCATCCAAAAACAACAGAATATACATTTTTCTCAAGTGCTTATGGAACATTCTCCAGGATACATCATATCTTGGGTCACAAACCAAGCCTTGGTAAATTTAAGAAAATTGAAATTGTATCAAGTAGCTTTTCCGACCGCAACACTATGAGACTAGATATCAATTACAGGAAAAAATATGTAAAAAATACCAACACATGGAGGCTAAGCAATATACTACTTAATAACGAAGTGATCACTGAAGAAATCAAAGAGGAACTTAAAAAAAATACCTAGAAACAAATGACAATGGAGACACAATGACCCAAAACCTATGGGATGCAGCAAAAACAGAGGGAAGTTTATAGCAATACAATCCTACCTTAAGAAACAGGAAACATCTTGAATAAACAACCTAACCTTGCACCTCAAGCAATTAGAGAAGGAAGAAGAACAACAACAAAAAAGTTAGCAGAAGGAAAGAAATCATAAAAATCAGATTAGAAATAAATGAAAAAGAAATGAAGGAAACGATAACAAAGATCAATAAAACTAAAAGCTGGTTCTTTGAGAAGATAAACAAAATAGATAAACCATTAGCCAGACTCATCAAGAAAAAAAGGGAGAAGACTCAAATCAATAGAATTAGAAATGAAAAAGGAGAAGTAACAACTGACACTGCAGAAATACAAAAGATCATGAGTGATTACTACAAGCAACTCTATGCCAATAAAATGGACAACCTGGAAGAAATAGACAAATTCTTAGAAAGGCACAACCTGCCAAGACTGAATCAGGAAGAAATAGAAAATATGAACAGATCAATCACAAGCACTGAAATTGAAATTGTGATTAAAAATCTTCCAACAAACAAAAGTCCAGGACCAGAGGGCTTCACAGGCGAATTTTATCAAACATTTAGAGAAGAGTTAACACCTATCTTTCTCAAACTCTTCCAAAATATAGAAGCGGGCGGAACACTCCCAAACTCATTCTACGAGGCCACCATCACCTTGATACCAAAACCAGATAAGGATGTCACAAAGAAAGAAAACTACAGGCCAGTATCACTGATGAACATAGATGCAAAAATCCTCAACAAAACACTAGCAAACAGAATACAACAGCACATTTAAAGGATCATAAACCATGATCAAGTTGGGTTTATTCCAGAAATGCAAAGATTCCTCAATATATGCAAATCAATCAATGTGATTCACCATATTAACAAATTAAAGGAGAAAAACCATATGATCATCTCAATAGATGCAGAGAAAGCTTTCGACAAAATTCAACACCCATTTATGATAAAAACCCTGCAGAAAGTAGGCATAGAGGGAACTTTCCTCAACATAATAAAGGCCATATGTGACAAACCCACAGCCAACATCGTCCTCAAGGGTGAAAAACTGAAAGCATTTCCACTAAGATCAGGAACAAGACAAGGTTGCCCACTGTCAGCACTATTATTCAACATAGATTTGGAAGTTTTAGCCACAGCAATCAGAGAAGAAAAGGAAATAAAAGGAATCCAAATCAGAAAAGAAGAAGTAAAGCTGTCACTGTTTTCAGATGACATGATACTATACATAGAGAATCCTAAAGATGCTACCAGAAAACTACTAGAGCTGATCAATGAATTTGGTAAAGTAGCAGGATACAAAATTAATGCACAGAAATCTCTGGCATTCTTATACACTAATGATGAAAAATCTGAAAGTGAAATCAAGAAAACACTCCCATTTACCACTGCAACAAAAAGAATAAAATACCTAGGAATAAACCTCCCTAAGGAGACAAAAGATCTGTATGCAGAAAATTATAAGACACTGATGAAAGAAATTAAAGATGATACAAATAGATGGAGAGATATACCATGTTCTTGGATTGGAAGAATCAACATTGTGAAAATGACTCTACTACCCAAAGCAATCTACAGATTCAATGCAATCCCTATCAAACTACCACTGGCATTTTTCACAGAACTAGAGCAAAAAATTTCACAATTTGTATGGAAATACAAAAGACCCCGAATAGCCAAAGCAATCTTGAGAACGAAAATCGGAGCTGGAGGAATCAGGCTCCCTGACTTCAGACTATACTACAAAGCAACAGTAATCAAGACAGTATGGTACTGGCACAAAAACAGAAAGATAGATCAATGGAACAGGATGGAAAGCCCAGAGATAAACCCATGCACATATGGTCACCTTATCTTTGATAAAGGAGGCAGGAATGTACAGTGGAGAAAGGACAGCCTCTTCAATAAGTGGTGCTGGGAAAACTGGACAGGTACATGTAAAAGTATGAGATTAGATCACTCCCTAACACCATACAAAAAATAAGCTCAAAATGGATTAAAGACCTAAATGTAATGCCAGAAACTATCAAAGTCTTAGAGGAAAACATAGGCAGAACACTCTATGACATAAATCACAGCAAGATCCTTTTTGACCCACCTCCTACAGAAATGGAAATAAAAACAAAAATAAACAAATGGGACCTAATGAAACTTCAAAGCTTTTGCACAGCAAAGGAAACCATAAACAAGACCAAAAGACAACCCTCAGAATGGGAGAAAATATTTGCAAATGAAGCAACTGACAAAGGATTATTCTCCTAAACTTATAAGCAGCTCATGCAGCTCAATAACAAAGAAACAAAAAACACCATCCAAAAATGGGCAGAAGACCTAAATAGACATTTCTCCAAAGAAAATATACAGACTGCCAACAAACACATGAAAGAATGCTCAACATCATTAATCATTAGAGAAATGCAAATCAAAACTACAATGAGATATCATCTCACACCAGTCAGAATGGCCATCGTCAAAAAATCTAGAAACAATAAATTTTAGAGAGGGCATTGAGAAAAGGGACCACTCTTGCAGTGCTGTTGGGAATGTAAATTGGTACAGCCACTATGGAGAACATTATGGAAGTTCCTTAAAAACTACAAATAGAACTACCATATGACCCAGCAATCCCACTACTTGGCATATACCCTGAGAAAACCATAATTCAAAAAGAGTCATGTACCAAAATATTCATTGCAGCTCTATTTACAATAGCCCGGAGATGGAAACAACCTAAGTGTCCATCATCGGATGAATGGATAAAGAAGATGTGGCACATATATACAATGGAATATTAGCCATAAAAAGAAACGAAATTGAGCTATTTGTAATGAGGTGGATGGACCTAGAGTCTGTCATACAGAGTGAAGTAAGTCAGAAAGAGAAAAACAAATACTGTATGCTAACACATATATATGGAATTTAAGAAAAAAAAAAAAAAGTCATGAAGAACCTAGGGGTAAGACAGGAATAAAGACACAGACCTACTAGAGAATGGACTCGAGGTTATGGGGAGGGGGAAGGGTAAGCTGTGACAAAGCGAGAGAGTGGTATGGGCATATATACACTACCAAACGTAAGGTAGATAGCTAGTGGGAAGCAGCCGCATAGCACAGGGAGATCAGCTCGGTGCTTTGTGACCACCTAGAGGGGTGGGATAGGGAGGGTGGGAGGGAGGGAGACGCAAGAGGGAAGGGATATGGGAACATATGTATATGTATAACTGATTCACTTTGTTATAAAGCAGAAACTAACACACCATTGTAAAGAAATTATACTCCAATAAAGATGTAAAAAAATTTTTTAATTTTTTTAAAAAATAAAAATGGGTGGAACACCTAAATAGACATTTCTCCAAAGAAGATATACAGATTTCCAACAAATACATGAAAGGATGCTCCACATCACTAATCATTAAAGAAATGCAAATCAAAACCACAATGAGGGGCTTCCCTGGTGGCGCAGTGGTTGAGAGTCCGCCTGCCGACGCAGGGGACACGGGTTCCTGCCCCGGTCTGGGAGCATCCCACATGCCGTGGAGCGGCTGGGCCCGTGCCCCATGGCCGCTGAGCCTGCGCGTCCGGAGCCTGTGCTCCGTGGCGGGAGAGGCCACAGCAGTGAGAGGCCGCATACTGCAAAAAAATATAATAAGAAGAAATAAATAAATAAAATAAAATGCACAGATTTGAACAAAAAAAATAAAGAAACCACAATGAGATATCACCTCACACAGGTCAGGATGGCCATCATCAAAAAATCTACAAACATTAAATGCTGGAGAGGGTGTAGTGAAAAGGGAATCCTCCTGCACTATTGGTGGGAATTTAAATTGATACCACCACTATAGAGAACAGTATGGATGTTCCTTAACTAAAAATAGAACTACCATACCACCCAGCAATCCCACTACTGGGCATATACCCTGAGAAAACCATAATTCAAAAAGAGAAATGCACCATAATATTCATTGCAGTATTTACAATAGCCAGACATGGAAGTAGCCTAAGCGTCCATCAACAAATGAATGGATAAAGAAGATGTGGCACATATATACAGTGGAATATTACTTGGCCATAAAAAGAAATTAAATTGAGTTATTTGTAGTGAGGTAGATAGACCTAGAGTCTGTCATACAGAGTGAGGTAAGTCAGAAAGAGAAAAAAAAATACTGTATGCTAACACATATATATGGAATCTAAAAAATATATATATGGCTCTGATGAACCTAGTGGCATGACAGGAATGATGACAAAGATGTAGAAAATGGACTTGAGGACATGGGTGGGGAAAGGAAAGCTGGGAAGAAGTGAGAGAGTAGCATTGGCATGTGTACACTACCAAATGTAAAATAGATAGCTAGTGAGAAGCAGCTGCATAGCACAGGGAGATCAGCTCGGTGCTTTGTGACCACCTAGAGGGGTGGGATAGGGAAGGTGGGAGGGAGACGCAAGAAGGAGGGGATATGGGGATATATGTATACATGTAGCTGATTCACTTTGTTATACAGCAGAAACTAACACAACATTGTAAAGCAATTATACTCCAATAAAGATGTAAAAAGAAAATTAAATAAAAACAAACTAAAAGCATGTGTTGTTCAGAAAATTTTTAAAAATTAAATTAATTTACATTCTATGTTGAAATCTTGAAGCACATGTTTTCACTTTAACTATTAATACATTGTCCTTTTATACCAATCAGCCTCTCATTCGGCCAAGATTATGAATTAAGTGATCACAATAATCTATGTATAGTATGCACTGAACACTTACCTAATACTAGCAAATTTGTTTTTTTAAAGTGAACCGATGTCTACTCTGGCACAGTCATAAGGCCAGCACTTAGCTTTGTAAAGATGGTGAGACATGGTTTGAAACTTCAAGTATCTTAGAGGGCAGTGTTCTCAGCTGAAAAACTGCCCTGGCTAAACCATCCCCCAGACTGGGGTAAATCTTAACAGGAAACAACTCTCAAAACAATGTGCAGCTTCCTTTGGTTCTCCTTCATGATTTGCTGTTATTTCCCTCTCAACTAAAGCCATCTCAAATTTAAAACTCCAGGCCCAGTGTATTCCGAGAACTCCAGACTTGATACACAGCTACTTACCCAATAATAGGATGTCTAACAGGAGTCTCAAACTACAAAAGGGAAAAACCAAATTCTTGATACAAAGCAAACCAAACAGAAACTTGAGAAGGTCTCTGTCTCCTCAGTTTAACTACAGCTCTGTTTCTGCAGTGCTCTGGGCCAAAGCCTTGACAATATCAGTGGCCTTATTCTTTATCTCATGCACTCCATCCATCCATTATCAAAACCTGTCAGCTGTAGTTCAAAAGTTATCTCAAATCTAATCACTTCTCACCACCTTCCTCCAAGTCACATAGTCTCTCATTTGGATTACTGATATTTCATTGGACTTTTTCATCGGTCACTGGGCTTCAATCCTCGTTCACTCACGGTCTAATTTCCACACAACAGCTTGATTATTTAAAACCCAATTCATATGACGTTACTCTTCTGCTCAAAACCATCCAAGGCTTTTACATTTCACTCAGAATAAAATTCAAATCCCACACCTTGACCCATTGCCTGTAAGGCCCTACCATATTATCTGACCCTCAGTTACCTGTCTGATATCATCTCCTTTCCCTGGCTCATTCTTTGTCAGCCACAATGATCTCCTTGCTATTTCTCAGTTAGGAAAATCATATTCCCAATTGAGGACATTTGCATTTGTCATACACTCTGAGTAGATAGCTCCTCCCCCAGATACTCACATGGTTTATTCCCTCACTGCATTCAGATTTTTGCTCAAATGTCACCCTGTCCAAAAATCCTCCCTGACCAACCTAAATGAAACAACATATAACCCAACCCCTCATCACTCTCTAACATCTTACCTGCTTTTTATTTATAATTCTTATCACGACATATATATCAAATATATAATGTGCATATTACATATTTCTATAAACAAAATAATATCTTATATATTATACATATTTGGGGCTTCTTTGTTTATGTGCATATCTTTCATCTCTCCAGTGGAACATAAGCTCCATGAAAGTGGAGAATTTTTCTGTTTTCACTGCTGTATCTCCAGTTTCAATAACCGTTCCTGGCTCAGAGCAGACAATCAAAAACTTCTTGATTAATTAATAATAAACTTTTCTTCTTTTACTTTAACATCGTCATACAGTGTGCTTCACAGCTTCTTAAAAAAGGAGAATTCTTTATTTCTGATTTGTCCACACTCATTGTAAGGTGGCAGAGATGTAGAATAAAAGATGAAATACCTCCTTAGTTACACGTTTGTAGAACTCCAAGGATGAATTGGCTGACAGGAAAGGAGCTGTAGAAATGAAAATGGTGAGGACAAAGACAGTGTTTTTCCTTTGTTCAAAATTCTCTTCCACCCAGGACTAGATAAGGTCCTAGAAGTCAAATGGGACAACCCGGCCCAGGCTGAAAACTTTTTCTAGCATCCTAGACAAGTGGTCACCCTTTCTACCTCCAAAGACAAGATATTCACTGATGCAGGGTCACAGATATCATGAGTCACATACTTCTCCCAAGTAAGTTCCATACTCTGGAGTATCTTTCAGAGGTTATATTCCATTTATCACTAGAGAATTTTTCCTAAGTCCCCCAAAGAACTAACTTCCAGGTCCTCTTTCAGTCTCAATCCTAACCAAGTGTAAAATCTGTTATAATTTCTGAAGCTCAACATGAGGTCCTATTTTCTCTGCCAAGCCTCCAGACCTTGAGGCAATGTTGTCAGGCTTTCTGTAACTGTGACTCAGCTCACAGGTCATAGCAAAGAGAGACTGAGAACCTCCCAAGAGAGATTCTTTTGTCATGAATTTATACCAGGACTAGATTATGTGACAGGCTTATCAGTGCTGATGAATAGTAAAGCCACTTAACTGTTCCAAAAATGAGAAGTCACCTACTTTAACATGAGCTTTCTTGACTCTAACCAGTCAGGGATTCACACTGACACTTAAGTAGCTTCATGATTAAGTTGTCTTTCACTTACTACTTGTGACATTGGTGAGGTCATTAATTCTCTCTAAGACTCAATTTCCTCAGCTTTACTTGGGAATAATAACTACCTAATTCACTGGGTTGTTGTTAGTATTTAACTTTTTTTTTTTTTTGCGGTACGCGGGCCTCTCACTGTTGTGGCCTCTCCCGTTGCGGAGTACAGGCTCCGGACGCGCAGGCTCAGCAGCCATGGCTCATGGGCCCAGCCGCTCCGCGGCATGTGGGATCTTCCCGGACCGGGTCACGAACCCGTGTCCCCTGCATCGGCAGGCGGACTCTCAACCACTGCGCCACCAGGGAAGCCCCCTGTTGTTAGTATTAAATAAATAGTTATACTTCCTGGTCCTGGTAGTCACTCAGTGACATTACCTACTATTATTCTTTTCTTGATAATGATATGGGAAAAAAATGGGATATAGGTTTATCTTCTAGAATTCTTCGCTATTTATCCAGTGAAAGTCCTCACTTAGAAGTGAAAGTAAAAGGTGAGACTTCTTAGAATTAGTATAAAATTTTGAGTTATTGATCATTCAAATAGAATTTTTATAAAATATTTTGCAAATATGTGTTTCTAGTAAAAGGTAATCAGGTACTTGAAGACATTCCACTTAAATAATAGTACCATAATCAGATAAAATATTTTTATTCAATTATCTAGACAATTTGATAACTTCAGTATTAATATAAACATTTACCCTCCATGGGTATCTCAGATATGAGATTGGATTTTGGGACAAATGGGTTGGGTCTTGTCAATGTGATAAAGGGAATCATAAAATTAGTTTTTTCCAGTTCTGCAGCAAAATCACCCAAATGTAGTGGTTTTCAAAGTTTGATGTTCAGTCTTCCGGGGAACACTGAGACTTATTCAGGAGTTTTCTGAAATCAAAACTATTTTTATAATACTACTCAGATGTTATGTGCCATTTCCACTGATGGTGAAAAAGCACTGGCTGGTGAAACTTCCGGTATCTAAACATGAATCAAGGCTTTGACACCACAGTGTATTTGTAATCATTATATAATATTCTCTGCCACATCAGTGTAACTAATTCATCAAAGAATGTCCTTCATGAAACACTAAGAATTATTAATTTTATTAGATCACAGCCCTTGACTACAGGCTTTGTCAATATTCCCTGTGACAAAATGAGACATATGCATAAAGTACTTCCCTGTCATACTGAAGTGTGATAGCTGTTTCAAGGAAGAGCTCTTGTATGATTATTTGAGTTGCAAACTGAACCAGCTGCTTTTTTCATGGAACACCATTTTTACTTGAAAGGCTGATTGAAAGACAAACTATGGTTAATAAACCTTGGGTATTAGGCAAACATTTTCTTGAAAATAAAAGAAGTGAGGCTGTCACTTCAAGGAAAACAACTGAGAATATTTGTTGCCAATGGTAAAAATTTGCACTTTCAAATGAAAATGTATATCTATTTGCAACTTGGAAAACGTGTATCTGCTATTATGAACTTGATAACTTTCTAGCGCTTAAAGATTTTTAGGATGTGACCGACAAGGGCTTAATTTCCAAAATATACAAATGGCTCATACAACTCAATAACAACAACAAAAAACCCACAACCTAATTTAAAAAAATGGACAGAAGACCTAAATAAACACTGTTCCCAAAGAAGACAGATGGCCAGTAAGCACATGGAAAGATGCTCAACATCGCTAATTATTAGAGAAATGCAACTCAAAACTATAATGAGATATCACCTTACACCAGTCAGAATGGCCATCATTAAAAAGTCTACAAGGGCTTCCCTGGTGGCGCAGTGGTTGAGAGTCCGCCTGCCAATGCAGGGGACACGGGTTCGTGCCCCGGTCCGGGAAGATCCCACATGCCGTGGAGCGGCTGGGCCCATGAGCCATGGCCGCTGAGCCTGTGCGTCCAGAGCCTGTGCTCCTCAACGGGAGAGGCCACAACTGTGAGAGGCCCGTGTACCGCAAAAAAAAAATGTCTACAAATAATAAATGCTGGAAAGTGTGTGGAGAAAAGGCAACCCTCCTACACTGTTAGTAGCAACGTAAATTAGTGCAGCCACTATGGAAAGCAGCATGGAGGTTCCTTACTAAAGCTAAAAATGGAGTTGACATATAATCCAGAAATCCCACCCGTGGGCATATATCCAGAGAAAGTTCTAATAGAAAAGATACATGTACCCCAATGCTCATAATAGCACTATTTACAATAGTTAAAACATGGAAGCAATCTAAATGTCCATTGTAACTGAATCACTTTGCAATACACCAGAAAGTAACACAACATTGTAAATTATACTTCAATAAAAAAAAATGTTTAAGATTTTTCTTTTTGAGATTGGTGATGTTAACAAAGTTGATTTGTTAATATTGTGGAAAGATAGTACCATTCATTTGGAAAATTTGTATAACTTAGTGAACTAATATTTTACAAACAATCAGTGCTTAATATTACACAATCATGCATGGATAAAATACTGATTCAAAATGCAAGATAGTTTTGATACAATGAGGTTATCACCTCACACTGGTTAGAAAGTCCATCATTAAAAAATCTACAAACAATAAATGCTGGAGACAGTGTAGAGAAAAGGGGACCCTCCTACACTGTTGGTGGGAATGTAAATTGGTACAGCCATTACCAATACAGGAACAGCATGGAGGTTCCTTAGAAAATTAAAAATAGAGCTACCATTCCTTAAAAAACTAAAATTGACCCAGCAATCCCATTCCTGGACATATATTTGGAGAAAACCATAATTTGAAAGGATACATGTATCCCAGTGTTCATTGCAGCACTATTTACAATATCCAGGACGTGGAAGCAACCTAAATGTCCATCGATGGAGGAATGGATAAAGAAGATGTGGTACATATAAACCATGGAATATTACTCAGCCATAAAAAAAGAACAAAATAATGCCATTTGCAGCAGCATGGATGGACCTAGAGATTGTCATACTCAGTGAAGTAAGTCAGAGAAAGACAAATATCATATGATATTGCTTATACGTGGAATCTAAAAAAATGGTAAAAATGAACCTATTTACAAAACAGAAATTGAGTAACAGATGTAGAAAACAAACATAGTTACCAAGGGGGAAAGTGGGGGGGATAAATTGGGAGATTGGGATTGACATATACACACTTCTGCATATAAAAGGTAACTAATAAGAACCTACTGTATAGCACAGGAAACTCTTTTGGGTGCTCTGTAATGACCTATATGGGAATGGAGTCTAGAAGAGAGTGGATATATGTCTATGTATGGCTGATTCACTTTGCTGTACAGCAGAAATTAACACAATATTGTAAATCAACTATACTCCAATAAAAAATTAATAAAAACACAAAATACAAGACATTCCATTTTATGTACACACCATACGTTCTTTATCAATTCACCCATTGATGGACATTTTGGTTGTTTCTATCTTGAGTATTATGCATAATGCTACAATAAACATGGTAGCGCATCTATCTCTTTGAGATCCTGATTTCAGTTCCTTGGATAACTACCAAAAAGTGGGATTGCTCGATCAATCTCAGTAGTTTGGTCAATTTGCCATTATATATTTTCTATAATCTTATTTGCACCCTGCTCTTCAGGTCCCCAGCTCTGGCAAGTCATCTGATTTTTTCCTAACTGGTTTTCAATTATTTTCCTATGCAGAACATTCGATACTTTTCTGTTTCTTTTCTGCACTGTTATTTTATTAGTCCTTCAATTTTTTTTTTTTTCTTGGTACAGGAATGTAGCTTCTAATAGTTTTCTTTTCAGTTTTCAGAGATTGTATGTAGGTCAAGATGACACTTGGGGGCTTCTCTGATACAACCTGTTTAATAACTCGTCAGTCTATATCAAATTCTCATTCCATACTAGTTTGGTAATATTCACATTTCAACTGTCTATTCAAATCCTATATATTAACTTTTTCTCATTCTTGAAGTAGACTTTTCCCCCACAAATTTAGTTAGAGGTTTTAGTGTATGCGAAATGTCAATATGTACCAGGAAAATGAATTTGCTTGGAATTCAGTGTTGCTAGAGCTAATTAATTGTTACTAAAATTATAAATGAAAGGATCTTGTGATTGTGCTGAAGTGTGCCCTATATTTCTCTGTAGTCCTTTCAGGAACTAGCACAAAGCCATACATATGGTAAGCACTTAGGTAATGTTGCTTTATTGGGCTGCAGAGATACTTTATCATTATAAAGTTGGATTCTTTTTAATAAAATTGATTCTGCTATCTTTTTCTCACATGGTTACTAAAGTTAAAATGTTATAAACTAATGGTAACAGAAGCATCTGGTGTCAAGGTTCTGGCTCTATGCTAACGGTTTACAGGCAACGGCTACCAAGGGCAGGTCTAGTGACTACTGAGCCCTCTTGTCCTCTCCACTTCTCCCCGCTTAAATGCAGGGGCAACTGCATGGGACAAGTCAGCAGCCGTTTGTTTTGGCTCATGAATTCCTCTAGACCACACCTTAGTCTCCATCTTTGTTCTGATATGTTGAATTTAAAGCCTTATTTTTGGACTGGCTAATTGTCTCTTTGTAGATATCCCCAAAGTATTTTTCAAGTACTTCACACACACACACACACACACACACACCCCTGGCAATTATTACCATAACTACTTACTACAGTAGCTGTCCCATTTCTCTAGTGAGTTAGTCTTTGTAACTGAATACTGTGAAACAATACTCCTTTTCAGCCTCAAGTGATATCAAGAAGCTGAGTTATTCCGTAAATCCTCTGTTCCTTGGTTATATAACTTTCTGTTCTCTCCTTAGCTTCCTGATAGCAATAACCAACAACAATAACCATGGCAACCCGTGGCAGCAGCTCATCTCCTTCCTTCTCTGTTGTCTAACTTCTAGCCAATTGCTCACTACCCTTTCTTACTTATTAATAATTGGAGGAACAGTTTGGTTAAACACTCAGGGATTATTTTAAGCATCAGCCTTATCGTTCTGCAGAAACTACAAAACTAACCCAGTCTATGAAAATGGTTGAAGTTGTTCACAGTACTTTCTTTTCCCTTAATTCTCAAACCGAATCTGTCACTAAGTCATGCTGAGGGTTATTTTTTCCTAAATACACCTCAAATCATCTGTTTCTCTCCATTTTCTCTGCCACTATCTTGGTCTAAGCCACTGAACTATTTCAATGTCTCCAAAAAGATCCCTCCCTTCCATCTATTTCCATGTCCCTTGCCAGTCCTAGGCCTATTATCCTCAGATCAATCCCTCCCTCTTCCCATGTGCTGCTTGACATTGTAAGGAGGCTAACACTTGCAGACTGTGATAACCAGGTTATGAGTCTGCAGGCTTTTTGCTAATGGGAGACATTGGCAGGAGATGGGAGGATATAGGAAGGGAGACACCAGCTAATAATATTTCCCTCTTTCCTGCCCTACCTTGTGAATCATCTCTGGCACTATCTCCACCACTTCTGGGTTTTAGCTATCATCCCCCATGGTTCCAGCTTCTGCTAGGAGACCCTGGACCCCAAGCACAAGTTTACCACCTCCTTCCTTGGTCCCTCCAGCCTTGGTGTGTTAGAGAATTCCAGCTGTTACTAACTCTGGGTTACTTTGCTGTTACCTGTTGACTTTTAGTCCACTTCATCAACTGTTAACTGTCAGCTGACTCTTACCAGACAGGAAATTGTCAGAGAAAAATATGATACAACTATAACCAAGGAAGTTTAGGGCTCAGCACTGCTCTCCTACTTAAGACCAAGATTAATTCTAGGGGCAAAAAATAACAAAGCTATTATCATAGATTTGTTGCTGACTGTTCTTTGCAAGAGCTAAGAATACAAGCACACCACTGACACTGAATAAGGACTGTTTAGAAGGAAAAATTGGCAACATACACCAAAAACAAACAAATAAATAAAAACCGTGATATGAATTGTTTCCTCCGCACATAGACCACTAATGATTGTTTATCACGTGGATTCTCTCTAGCTGTTTAACTTTTTCTTTTTGAATATGATAATTGGTGGGAGCATCCGCCCCTGGCGAGACAGATGACATGAGGGTAGGTACAGATGCAGCAATACACAAATGCTGTTAAGATGAAAGTCTCCAGGGAGGAGACTCCTTTTTTGTTCTGTGATTGTACAATTACTGAGCTAAAGGTACCAATATGTGCTTCATCTTTAATTGCCAGATTTCTCTGCAGTACACACAATTCCCTTTCTGCAGTCTTAGCAGTTTCTCAACAATGCTGGTGGTCAAAAATCCCTGTACAGTCCAAACACTTTTGAACCACAGCATAATTTTAAAATATACAGGGTTTTACCTTATATCCCATGGAAAGCATTCTTTGGGTCTGGCTAGGTATCCCTTCCTTACAGACTTAATTTGCTGTAAGCTCATTACAACTAAATTAGAAAGAAGCAAAAAGGCACCAAACTGTATTCAGTTAGATTCACCATGTTTATAATTTGATACTTATGAGGGGAAAACAGTGTTTTTTAATTGGGGCTCTGATTCTACCACTACCTATCTTCATTTCAAGCTGAGGTTTTCAGAGAAAGAAATGATTTGTCCAAGACGTGCTTTCTCCATAACTTTTCTAGGTACAAGTAAATTAATCTCAGTGTTGCCTCTGGTGTGGTAATACAGGAGAGTGGTTAGAGCATGACCTCTGAGTTTGAGAGATCTGGATTTGAGTCCTGGCTCCGACACTGACCAGCAGTGTAAACTTGGGTAAATTGAATTCCCAGTGCCTCAGTTTGCTCCACTCTACAGCAGGAATAAAAATCAAATTATTGTAAGGATTAATGACATATTTGTGTGAAATCCTTACCACAATGTTTGGTACCTAAGGAGTTTGATATATGCTAGTTATTCTCTTCTCATTATCATTTTTATTCATAATATGTCTACTTACGTTGTATGACTTTTATTAGAAAATGTCTCCCCCTATATCAAAAATATTCCTCTGTCGAGTACAAGGCATAAAATGAGAATCAAGCTTTCTATAATAAATAACTGAATATGTAATGATTTCATTAAGATCATATGTACAGAATCAAACAAGGAAGAAATCATTAGTCCTCTTCTGCAAATATAGAAACCAAGTTTTCAGGAAGATATGTTGTTCAAACCAAGGTCTTCTGCCTCCAAAATTCAGGTTCTTTCAATTCCCCTTTGTGATCTGATATACATGAGAGCAGCCAAAAAAAAACTGAACTTTTCATTCTTGTTCTCCCTCCCCCACACCAGGCAAACTTCACCCTCTCAACCAGCCACATGTTTTTTCAATGTTTTTTTCCTCACCATCTCCCATTTCCTCACTTCTCATTTACTATCTTTTTAGTTCCAAACAACTTGATTCAATTCAGTGAAAGTCAGGATAATAAACATATAAATATCTTGAAGACACAGTCCAGCCCTTAAGAAATTAAAAATTAGACAAGTTCTCAAATGATGATGCCCAATTTATAAAAAAACAAACAGTTACCCAAGAAATATAAGGAAGATATTATGATGTTGCAGAGTTGAAAAATCACATCTTGTTAGGGAATTAAGAAAAGAGATTATGGAGGAGACTTGAAAGATAATATGGTTTCATCATGAACTGTCTGAGCAAAGATATCCCAGGAATGTCAGAGATATTTGTGGGGAGCATGGAATAGTCTGATTGTGCTTAGGATTCTTGTAAATAGTAGTAGTAACTAAGAGGGAGAAAGGGATTGGGAATATTTTGTGGAATGTTTAGAACATCAGAATGAACAATGTACACCTGATCTGATAGCCAATAAGGAAATCTTTGACAGCAGTGTTTACTATTGTATTTTTATATCTTTCCATATATTTTGCTGCCCAGTTTCAGATTCTAGAATATTTAGACAAAAAACGTAACAACACTCAAAATCCAAGCATAAGATCTATCCAATTCCTCTACTTAAAGTACAGATACTTAGGTTATTACTAAAAGATTTCAGGAATCATTGTGTCTTATGCTTTAAATTCTTTGGGCACAAAAGTAAACATATTCATAACAAGTGTGTTTTCATATATGCTTGGTTTCATTGCAAGCCAAAAGACATGTCAGAACAAAGAACTCAAATCACATTCTCTTGCCTATTGTAAACATAGAAAGAAATTCAAGTGTTTTGGTTCCATTCACCGATAGAGTTGAGGAATTTCTCTCTGTCTTTGTATAGAACTTCAAGGAGGAAAAGAGGCTATGTTCTGCATTGTGTTAGCACGTTAGAGGAAGATACAATACCTATTTTTTTTTAATCAGCAATTGAGAGTTTTATAAGTAGTCTCATAAGGAAAATTCAGCTGGTATAGTAAATCCCTGTGGATAAAAGTGGATCATTTATAAACAGCTGCTTTGCAAAGTACAATCTCTTTTCTTCATTCTACCCACACTCCATCATTAAAGTGAAACAAATCTGTTTTCCTTCTTACCTTTTTCTTCCCTTGATAATTTTACCAAGAATTTGCAATTTTATTTGCCTTTTCCAGCAATCAACATTTGACTTTTTTTAAGATCTTCTCTACAGGATATTTGTTTATTTCATTGGTATCTATATTCTCTATGTCTTTCATTCTATTTTATTTGAATTTAATTTGCTGTTATTAAAAAATACTTCTTGAGATAGATGAGCTAAGATTGAGTTTTCTGTCTCATTTCTTTTCTCAAATATGAATTTAAAGATAAAAATTTTCCTCTAAGAACAGCTTACCCTGCAATCTGTAGGTTTTGAAATGTCGTACTTGTGTTAGCATCCAGTTAAACACATGTTCTAACTTCCATTGTTATTTCATTGATCCACATTTTAAAGTTCATACCATAATTTTTAAAAAGTAAAAATTTTTGTTCTATCTTTTTTAAATCATTAATTTCTATTTTAATTGTGTTTTGGTTAAAAGACACACACTGTGATCTCAGTCCATTGAAATGTGCTGAGATTTGCCTTATGGTATAGAGTTGGTCAATTATTGTAAATGCTCCTTCAGTAATTGGAAAAAAAAAAGTATATTCTAAAGTTTGGAGTATAGTATTTTATATGTCAATTAGATCAAGTTTTCATTTATATTTTTCAAATATTCATTGAGAAATTGACTTCTGTTGTTTTGTTATGTAACTTTTATTTTATCGTATGTCGTTTGAGTCTGTGTTATTAGTTGTCTGCATTATTATTTGCATACAATTTAGAATTATATCTTCTTTATAAATTAAGTATTTAATCATTTTGAGGTGACCCTATTTATTTCTAGAAATTCTTTTGTTAAAAATCTTGTCTGATATTACAATAGCTACACTGGTTTTCTTTTGGTTATTATTTGCCTGGTATATTTGTCTCTATCCGTCTGCTTTCATTCTTTCTATATCCTTATGTTGTAAACGTGTCTCTTGTAAACAGAATAAAACCTTTCTGAGCTGCAGCATTTGCCAGGCTTTTTTTTTTTTTTTTTTTTCTTGCCAGGTGACTGGAACGAGCCAGCCTGATTCCACGGAGGCTGGACGGAAGCTGGCCTAGACTTTTCTGAAAGGACAGTAACAAGGTGGCAAATTTTACTAAGCTGTAGAAAGGATTCCATAATTCCATGCCTTATAATTTCCATGGATCAGACATGCATAAAATTATTTTCTAAAAGTCGTGGTGGAGAAAACCCTCCATGATAAGTATCAGCTAACTTCAGCACTACTCTATGTTGGAGGTATAAACAAACTGATGTTCCGGTTGGAATATTTCAAACATTGAATGCCTCTTTCTTTATAGTTTAGTGCTATTTAAAAAATCCAACTTCTCAGTAACAGCTGGTAGGATAAGAGGAGAGTGAAAATCAGCTATAAAAAGCGTGGCAAAGTTGGAAAATTTCAATGCATCCTAATTGTCACTTATGCTGAGTGCTTAGTCCCTGTAGCTTTAACACAAGAGTATTTCCTAAAAGGTCCTTGAGAAAATGCTAATAGATGTTCTTATGGAAAAACAATGAAAGAAATATCTCCTTCCATAATTTAATTTTAATATTATGTTAGGAAATATCAAACATATTTTGTATCCTTTCATTATTTAAAATGCAATGTCTTACATATTTATTTTGAATAACTAAGTTATACTAAAACATATTCTGTGGCTAAGAGGAGAAAACAAAACAAAATCTTGAGGTTCTCAAACTATGACGGAGTGAAATAAGCAAAAATTCAGATTTCCTTAAAATAAATTAAATAACCACAGCCTTTGTTTTAAAAAAGTGATAATCTTTCCAAGATGTAAGCATTAATAATGTTTAGAATATCCTAATTCAAGACTATCAGCTTATTACCGGGTGGTTCATCTTTTCTTTGCTATAATGGATAGGTATAAAATAAGATTTTCATGTTAAGTGGTACTCAAAATAAAATACAAAATATAAATTAACTTGAATTCTCTATTTTTATCTGTTATAAAGTTAAAAGCAACTCATTAGAAAAATGAATGTTTATCATTGCTGGCAACAATTCAGTTGTGAAATCATTTTTAGCTATCCACTGTACTCAAATTGCTTATTATTGCTCATGATTCTCTGTTGGATTTCTATTAATACATTATAACCTTATCAGTATTCCTGTGGTCTGATGAGTTAGGAAAATATCTAAAGTATTGGGAGACATTTATATATATATAGGAAAGAAAAAAATTATGCATATAATTTGGAATCAGAACAAGATTTAAATCTCAGTTCTACTTACTAGCTATATGACCTTGGGCAAGGTCCTTGGCCCTTACCCAAGGATCTTTATCCTTACAAAGAACACAAAGATGCTACAACTGGGAGCACTTCCATGGATGCTTGGAATTGAAAGAATATCAAGATAACCATTCCAGCACTTTGATGTTTGAATTTTTTTAACATCTACTTCAGGCAATGCTGCTTGAAGTTCACTGATAGACACTCAAGCATCTACTGAATTGAAAGAGATGTAAAGAAGAGAGAATATTTATACGTGTCAGAGCTAGGTAGGTATTCAATATATTATTCTGCTTTGACAAAAATATGAAATTTATTTTTATTATTATGCTCTGAAGCTCAAGAAAACTAGATAATTGACAGAAATCACAAAAGTGAGAGACTGAATATACAAATAGACAATGGTCAGACCATATATAAAAATAGAGCTCTGACCCACTACCTAAAGCAACCTGCCCAGAAAATCAACTTTTTATCTACAAGAAACAGTCCAGGAAGCCAGCCTTCTATAATAAGGACTTGTAGGAAGCCAGATTTCTTCTCTAGTAACAATCCAGTAAGCTGAACAGTAATTCTTGTAATAATTGACCCCAAATGATCAGGATTTGATTATTAACTGACAGCCTCCCTAATACTCCCCAATTCCAACTTAGGACCAACAAGAGAAAGTCAAATATGTACCCCTATATCTTCCCCACACCAACAGCCTCTAATCATGGTACACCTGTAGCCTTTCCTTTTTTTCTACTGTAAAACTTTCCCACTCCTCTGCCTGCCTTTGAATCTTTGCCAAAATGCAAGTGACAGTGACTGACACTTTTGCTGTAGCAAGTTCTCGGTAAACAAGTTTTGCTTTTCTCATTTAGCTGGTCTTTATTTATTTCCATAAAATCTAACAAAAACTAGGATTTAAGAAATTATTGCATGTGTGCAATAGGCTACATGTACAAGAATATTAATTGTAACACAATTTATGATAGGCAAATGTCCATCAATAAAGGACAGATAAATTGTGGTATAGTTATACAATGGAAAACCTTGAAACAATGAAAAATTAACACATTATAGCTATAGACAGCAATGTGGATACATCTTCCTTTCAGGAAAAGGGTATTTATAATTATTAGAAATGGGCATACAGGGGGATTGTAGCATGCCCACATCTGGTATTATAGACCTGATTGGAGTTACATGGGTTTTTCTTGATTCTCAATCCAGACTCCTTTGCTATAATATATTCCTTTCCCAGGATAAACATCACAATTATTTACTGAACTTAAAATCTGAGTGTAAGAGTTTGGGGATACTTACAATTTCTGTATGATTGATTCTTGTTTTAAGCTGAGAAAAAAATCCTTTCCTGGGAGCATGAGCTCCCTTTAAAATCCACTCCTAAATTCCTGCCTCAAGCCAGGTTTGTGCATCTCCAACAACCACAGCCAGGTTTTTCTGCTCCACAGCTGCTGGGAAAGAATGACCACTTAGCATACTTGCTCTGAGACTCAATTGGATTCCAAATGGAATTCTAGTCCATGAATGCGGCAGGGAAGGAATGAGGAGTTACTTGTTAGAGCGTTACCAGGTTTCTCCTTCACATCTAACCTTTTTCTTAACTCATCCCATTAGGAATAAGAAAAAATATCTCTGAAATTGCATCATAGAGGTTCAAGCCTCTAGACGTATGGGGAAAAGGACAGATGACTTCTGGGGGTGTTGGTGAAGGTCCTGCTGACTTAGGCTTTAAAGTCATAGCAAGTTTTTTAGTTTGTTTAAACATTTTTACATGTTATATGGACTCTTAGAGCTCTTCTCTTTTCCTTTATTTATATTGAAATAATTTTAGACTCACAGGAAAGTTGCAAAAATAGTAAATAGACTTCCCACATAACTACATTCAGCATTCCCTGATGTTAAAATCTTAGAAATATATGTATATAAACTGACCAAGTGTACACACACATCTTTTTTCATTTCTGTATCTGTGTGTCTGCATGAAAACCAAGAGTTTATACTGGTATCTCTGATTCTAATCCACTATCCCAAGGTTCATTCTAATCTTCCTGAAAAAAATGGTAAGATTTTAATGGCAGAGGAGCTCTTTATATTAATGTAAACAAAAACATAGAGCTTCAAAAGTCAACACAACTGAAGGAAATGGTCAGGTTTTGCATGGCTTGGGTGGGAAAAGGATAGTTATCCTGTGAAAAATTTGCCAGTAGGAAAGGAAGACAAATATAAGGCAGAACCACACAATTAAACCCCTATAAAATGTTTATTTGATTTATTATTGAACATAGGACTATAACTTAAACCTACATTCTATTAATGAGTACTTATTAGGAATTTAGTCTCAATCATAGAGAAATTTTCTCCTCCTCACCCATTGTTCTCACCTCCCAACTCTACATTTTCTAAACACTCAGAAATGTACAATCTTGCCTCCTAAAATTTGAAATCAGCTAGGTTAAGACTCATTTCCTCTTTCACAATCTTGGCAGCATCTGGGATGTTCTCTGCCAAAATTCCAGGCAGCTGTGTAAAATCTGGTGCTTGGGAACCAGCAGACATGTGAATTAATTGTGTGGGTGCTATTGTTTGGTGAAAATGTATAGGTTTATAAGCAACATGAATAATAACCTGCTTGGTGTAAAATGGTAATTTTATTCAAGAATACACGTCTAACACTGCAAAACATTATTATGCCTTTGTATTGTACATCTCTTCTATGATTTATGTAATTATTACACTTAGGAATATTCACTGACTCTGTTAAGTATACTAGTTTCCTGATGTGTGGGACAGTTTGTCCCTTTCTGTTGACTCAACACTAATACTTTACAATCTGTTGAGCTTCCTACTCTATTCTCCTGGGCTTAAAGCTTAAGGCAAAGTTGAATAAGGTACAGCATATATATGTCTCTTTCTTTTACCATTTCACAGCCAACTTCTGACTTCAGTGCCAACGGTGTAAAGAGCTTAGAAGTCATCACTCCTGTCCTTACAACAACAAGAAGCTGAACAAATTGAAAATCAATGACTTTTCTTTGACCCATCAGAGAAGTGAGATTGAAGGGCAAACCACCACCCTACAGAGACAGATGAATTCAGAGAGACACAGCTGAGATCCACTTACCTAGAGCAAAAGGCAGTAAAGTTATAAACTGATAGGAAAAATTGAATGGTGATTTTGATGAGTGCTAGAGGCTGAGTACAGACTACCATGGGGATGTGAAAAATGCGGGATGCAGTCTTAGAAAGATTCCCACAGTTTTGTGGGTTTTACGTCCAGGAATCCCATAAGATTATAAAATTAAAGACCCAAGAAAATGGTTTCATGTCTCTGGTGGGGAAGGGGGAGGGTAGGGTATAATCATTGTGAAATATACAAGTATTCTCCATGACAAAGGCCTACTCTCAAGGGAAAAATACTATCAGAGTTTTATTCCAATTGAGGGAAGGACATGTCTCCAACTTCAGTCCCCTCTAGCCTTCCTGTATCACCTGAGGTAATGATGGGCTATATCACTGAAGAAACTATTGTAAAGGTCGTCACCAGCGACAAAGACACACTAAAAGACTGAGATTTAATCATAAGATTATAGAATTCTTCCTGTCCCCCACACTTTATCACTGTACCAACAGTCTCCAGCATTATAACAGATTACAGCTGAAAGAGCTATAAGACAGACCTTCTCGGAGAAAGAGTACTAAGGGAAACGCAAAGTCAAGACAGGAGACAAAAACAAGGATGGTACAGGAATTGGAAGCCTCTGACACCTACAACTACAGCAAATATTAAAAACAACCCAATTCTTAGGCAGATTAACATAAATCAGTACAATAAAGTCCTATTTACCTTAATTCCTATTATGTGATATGTCATATCCAGCTTTAAAAAAAAACGACATGCCACAATAAGGAAGTGCATAGGCTAAAGAAACAAAGCAAGTATCAGAACAGGCTCAGATGTAACCCAGATTTGAAAGTATCAGAGAATTTAAAATAACTATGGTTACTATATTAGAAATTTAATGAAAAAAGTAGACAACATGAAAGAACAGATAGGTAATGTAAGCAGAAATATGGAAATTCTAAGAAAGATTCAAAAGTAAAAACAGTCATGCCTCAGTATCCATGGGGATTGGTTTCAGGACTCCCCATGGATACCAAAATCTGCAGATGCTCAAGTCCCTTGTATGAAATGGCATAGTAGAGTTTGCCCCCCATATCCACAGGTTTTGTATCCACAGGTTCTGCATTTGTGGATTCAACCAACTGCTGATCAATTCATGGTTGGTTGAATCCACAGATGCAGAACTGCAGTTATGGATGGCTAACTGTACTAGAAATAAAAAATGCTGTAATGGAAATGAAGAATGTCTTTGATGGGCATATCAGTAGACTGGACGTGGCTGAGGGAAGAATCAGTGAGCTTGAAGATAGATCAATGAATAGAAACTTCCCAAACTGAACAGAAAAAACAACCACCCCAGAATATCCAAGAACTGTGGAAATTTTTCAAAAGGTTTAACTTGTAATTTTAATACCAAAAAGAGAAGTAAGAGAAAATGGAGTTGAGGGATTCAAATTGTAATCAGGCAGGAAAGGCACAAGTCCTTTATGTCTGAGGAAGTATATGAAGATCCACTGTGGAGCCATGAGGAAACCACAGGACCTTAATGAAACAGAAATAAGACTTAACAGGTCAGAAATAAGATCAAGAGAATTGATCAGATGTCTTCATTTTTCAGTGTATTCCAAAATCTGAATTTTCCTGCAACTGGGTGGCTGTAGGATCCTCTTACAGGGAGAGTCAGAAGCTCTCATCATGATATTTAAAGGTCATCTCAGCCAGGTAAGGGCCACAGCTTTGCAGCTCTGTTTGTGCTACCACCCTGCCACCCACAGTATTCTCTTCTGTTTCCCTTGACTTTTCCCCATCAAACCAATCTTCTCCAGAGAAAGAATCACAGCAGGGATGAGGAATAAAAGAAGCTATAGCAGCAAAACTCTTCTTTGGCCCTTTCTCAAGCATCTTCAATGTCTTGTGCTTGGTTTATAACACAATCCTGTGCCATACTGTCCAGAAGAAAGCATAAATTTTTCCAATATTATTATGTTCTATATAAAAATTTTCTGTATCCAATCCCCAGCCTGGTTTTCAAGGCCCACTAGGCTAAATATTTTTTGTTTGTTTTGTTTTGTTTATCTAGAAAGTTAGTATAATTAAAAGGTTAGTTTGTTTGTTTTTGAGGTCCGCGGGCCTCTCACTGCTGTGGTCTCTCCCGTTGCGGAGCACAGGCTCCGGACGCGCAGGCTCAGCGGTCATGGCTCACGGGCCCAGCCGCTCCGCGGCATGTAGGGATTTTCCCGGACTGGTGCACGAACCCGCGTCTCCTGCATCGGCAGGCGGACTCTTAACCACTGCGCCACCAGGGAAGCCCTAAGAGGCTTTTTTATCAGCATTATTGAGAGTGGCTTTTAAAGAGACAAGACTGGCAGCAGAACAATCAGGAAATATATAATTAATTCATTTGAAAGTGATGAGGGTCTGAACTAAGACTATGGTGATGTCAAGTAGAAGAGTATATTGATGAACGGGTAGGGACATGGGGCCAAAATGAATGTAGGTGAGAGATAGAGAGAGACACTTATATTTGAGGACTATATAAACTGAATATGTTCCCTAACAAGGACATATTAATATTATTGTTTCTGCTCACAAATATGAGTAAGACAATTATAAGTCTAATAGGAACAGAGTCTATATTTTAAAGAGTCAGAGAAAAGTTTGCAAAAGGTAAGAGAGGCAGGTTACAAAAAGTCACAGAAGTTTGACATATTTAAACATGATGCCACAGACAAGAAGAAGTCAATGGAGATTCTTGAATGACATCATGCAGCAATCTAAAGGGTGAGTGGGAGGGAAGAGAGGTTGGAAGGAGAGATAAAAAGCCTTTGCAGGGGGGCTTCCCTGGTGGCGCAGTGGTTGAGAGTCCGCCTGACGATGCAGGGGACGCATGGTTAAAATCCCAACTCTCCTACTTACTAGCTGAATATCCTTGTGGAGTTTGCTGAACCACAGGTGCCTCAGTTTCCTCAACTGTAGGATGAAACTTAAAACAATACCCACTTCATAGGCTTGTGTGAAGGTATATGAAATACACATACACAAAGAACTCTATTCAGCACATAGTAAGTTCTATGCAACTGTTGGCTATAATTATATATATATAGTAAGTACCTTGCTCAGTACCTAACACAATGCTCAATAAATGATATAGCTTGTATTTTTAAAATAGTTGGAAAAACAGGGCTTCCCTGGTGGCGCAGTGGTTGAGAGTCCGCCTGCCGATGCAGGGGACACGGGTTCATGCCCCGGTCCGGGAGGATCCCACATGCCGCGGAGCAGCTGGGCCCGTGAGCCATAGCCGCTAAGCCTGTGCGTCCGGAGCCTGTGCTCCACAACAGGAGAGGCCACAACAGTGAGAGGCCCACATACTGCAAAAAAAAAAAAAAAAAAAAAAACATATAATAGGTAAGGACTAAAAGCCCACCCGATTCAATTCTACCTAAGACTCAGCATCAAAGTTTCCCCCTACAGCATCCCTGCCCTGCAGGTATCTAGCCTCTGCTTGGACAATTCCCACAGCAAGGAGCCCAGAAAGGCATTTCATGGAATGTGCCAGGACTCCAGGTTAAGATTTGTTCTCTGCTTCAACCTCTCTCTGGCATCTGGCAAATAACCATGAGTCATCGCTCAGTTATCCTCAGTACAGATCATAAACCCAGGCAGATAGCAAGAGGGCCTTGCCCTTGCATCAGTGGTTGCAGCCCTATTTTCTTGAGTCTGTGGCTCTCCCAGAAGCTGAATAGAATCTGCTTCTTTTCTTTTCCTTGTGCATGTCTTAGGGACACTTGATCTTCCATTCCCAATTAGAACCCTATGAAAAGTATAGAATTCCATTTTCTTACCTAGATTAAGCAACTTCCTGCTATACTAACTGGGGACAATATACGTAAAGAGCCTAGAACCTGACAGTTTAACTAATTCAACAAATACTCATTGCGCATACACCAAATATCAGGCACTGAGAAGATGAGACTAAAAATAAATCAAATATCAATCTTTTTTTCTAGGACCTCAAATCTAGTTGGAAGGATCGATTTATATGAATAAATAAAATGTAGGGCAGATAAATACAAAGTATAGAGAGAACACAGAAAGAGGAGCCTGATTTCCTGAAGGTTTGTCAACAGAAATTATATCTTCCTCAGGGTAGCTCCCAAACCTGGGCCTCTTCCCTCCTCTTCCTTCCCTTTTCCCGTCCACATTAAGCTGTATCACTGTGGGGTAGCAAGTGTTGTTCCCATACAGGTGGAAAGATGTCATTTTAGGACTGTGTCCTTATTCTGTCAACTTGCCAGTTAATGCATGATGTGACTCACGATGCCACAGGTATTTATTGCTCAACAAGCCAGGTGTGATAGCTCTGGGAGATCCAAATCCCACAACCATAATGAAGGCCAGAATTTTCACTTAGTAAACACCTGGTCTGTAATTTGGTTTTGTTTTCTTACTTGATCGAGCTATTGCCTCGAAACTACAGGCTTTTAAAAATACTTATTTTACTTTACATTTTTCTCTAGAAATTGTGCCAGCTTAACTGGCAAAATTTGGAATAAATTTTCCCTCTCTATTTTTTTGAGTGTCTAATTAGCTGGGGTATTGCTTAAAATCTTCTAATATCTGCACAGAAGCAAATCTTGAAATGATTTAATCTGGACCTCCTATCTGATTCTTGAATCAGCTCTTCGTCATTCTTACCATGTGGATATCTAGTCTTCTGGTTGCACAACAGTGACATGCAACTATACTTATGATCAGCCCATAATACTGGGCTTTCTTTATGAAGGAGACTAGTACTTATTTTGTGTGCTAACTTTTCTCGTTTTTAGAGCAGAGGCCTCATCATAACCATCCTATCATTTTAGTGTTGCACAATTTTCAGATTGTTTTTCTCACATTTCCATGATTCTTACATTCCTGTGAAGAAGACAAACTGGTATTATCACATATCACCAGGAGAACAGCCACCTGGATCCCTAGTCCACGATTATGTTTACTACTTCAAACCATGATGACTACCAAAATATTTTTCAATACCCTCATACGACTGTCTCAAAACCCTTTATCAGCACTTGACTTACAATGTGACAGTTTCCTCAGGGATGAACGTATCATGCCCTGATGTCCAAATTGACTTGTTACACTTCAATGTAGGTTTTTGGAGTTGACTAGAATAAAAAGGCACAAACTCATTGTACTGTTGTGCTTCACCATCATTGTGAATAATTTATTTTTTGTTTCCACTATTATTTTTTTCCTCTCAAGAATAAACTTGGATCCTTCAAGATGTCAAACCTTTTAAAGAGTTGCCAGCGTTTAGTTAGGCATGGAGTCATGTCAAATAATAGCCACAGTTGATTTAATGCCTACTGTGTGGCAGTCACTGAGCCAAGGTCTTTGTACTCCACCTCCCATAGTTTTATAGTTGAGAAAACTAAGGCTTAAACAGTTGAACAACTCATCCAATGGTAAATAGCAATGAACTTCAGGCTCTGGGATTTAAACCTAGATTTTTCTGACTTGAAATCTTGAGCTCTTAGATGCTATGTTAGTATTCCTTAAAGTGTGGTGTCCAGACCACCTGCATTAGATTACCTGAGGTATGTATCAATAAATCAGTTGCCTGGACCTTTCCCCAAGGCTACTGAATGGGAATTTCTGGAGACAGGGCCAGGCATCTTCATTTGGAACAAATTTTCATTTGGATCACTAAGGTTTGAGGACCACTTCGCTCTTCCATCCTCCCTCTCAAACACTTGTATAAGCGGGAGGGAAGGGTGTGGAAAATCTTTAGTTTCACCGCACACCATGGGTACTGCCACATGGTGACAATTGCAACCAAAGGTTACTGGGGCTTGTACACTTTAAGGGGGTTGTACTTGGCTATTTTGACACTGCACAGGATGGCTTGAATCAAGTTTTTGGCACAATTGGAACATGGAGTGTTTTTGCTATTTTCCACATCTATGTTTAGAGATATTGAGGATACATGAAGATTTAAAATCTCAGAACTTCTTGTTTTGTAGAAAGGCTGTCCAAATTTCTAAATAGCATCTCTTCTCCCTGTTCCAAAGTTTCTGCAGCTATGTTGTTACCATCCTCCTGGGCTATTCCTGCCATAAGTGCTTTCTCCAAAACTAGATCAAGGGGAACTAGTATACCTCACTGAGCCACTGAGGAACGTTTATTGAAGAGAACAATGCCAGCAAAAAAATCATCGCCTTGATCAGTGAGGAAGATAGTGCAATGTAGAAGCCATAAATCCTCAAAAACTCTCTGAAATGTACAAAAGGGGGTGCCTCTGGGATGAGACATAGGAGGCCATAGTGTCTTCAGGGTCTAGAAATGAGTCCAAAATCATACATGAGGGACATTCATAATTAAGATATTAGGAGTTTACACATTAATTACTCCTTCCTGCCTGACTCTTGTGTATAGGTCCTGCCCCTCCAGCTAGCCCATCTTCCATTACTTTTTTGTGACTCTTCCAAGCTCTAGTGTAGTGAAATACACCAGTTTAGTTGCTTTGTTAATGCTGATTATGAAAATCCAGTTGCATTTTGGGTAAAGTATACTTTAAAGTAGAGAGTCTTAATTTTCAAAAGCTGAATCAAAGTGGGATATCACTCTTCTGTTTTCATGAAATTCTTCATGGCTTTTGCAAAATAAGCAGGGTGATAGTTGATAGTACAATTTATTTTTCCAGTTATTTAGTTTATCATACATACATATATGAGTTTATATCATATATGTGTGTGTGATTAGCCAGTCTTGAGGGCTGCCTTGTGTGGGCAGTATTCTCCTCATTTTTGCTGAACAGACAATATGGCTCAGTTAAGTTAACTGCACAGATAAGGTAATTGCACAAAGTAATGGAGCTAATGCTAGAGTCAAAACAGTAATTCAGGTCACTCCAAACCAAGGGCATTTTCTTCTGCAAGGAATCTCCATGGGAAAAATTCTTCAAAGAGGGATGTAAAGTATGAATTACCATTGCTATTGCTATACACTATTGATATTATTATGTCTCATGTTGACTTAGGTTCCCTCCTTCTAAAATGCTGATGCCTGTTCCAGGGAATTCATGATAATAAACTGTAAAAGATTTCCAGCTTCTGAATACTTTGAGATTAAAAGTTCAAAACCTGCTTGAGGGGCTAGATATTGTTTTCATTTCTTTTCTGTGTGGGTGGTCTGCTGTGATCCCCAAGACCACCAGCACTGTGGGGCTGGAACACCAGCTGATGGTGCACTAGGGAATTAGGCTGTTGTTTTGCCCTCCCAAATAACAGCTGAGCTAGCCAAGCCCAGGTCAGCATACACACACGCACACACACATGCGCACACACACACCTGCACCAAGAGAGTTAGCCTCCAACTTCAACTCCACCCACTGAATCCCTTCATCAAAAAGAGCTTTCCTTGCCTTTCCCATGCTCCCAGTCCCATCCACAGATATCTAGAGATGTAGACACGCAGGTTTCGAGACCCTAAGGAGAGGCTTATAAAAGGTATTCCCAATCCAGCGACCCAATTTTTTCAAACAGCCACCTGAGCTTAGGTTTAGGGAATGTACGTGTTTCTCAATGTCTGTTTCTTATCTTGCGAATACATCTACCCCAGAATTACCCTCTGCCTCTCTGCCCTGGGGCAGCCTGTACGTATTACATGCAAAAAAGAATTCCTTCACTCATAATGAAATACTTCTGTCTGGCTATTTGATGTGTGTCAGGTGTATTCAGCAAATCAGAGGCAGGCCTGGGATCTGCCCAGCCTCTGGACTCTAATTTTCATATTTTAGTGTACAGTCTGTGCAGCGATTTTGAGAGAAGTTCTACTTCTAACTACCCATAGAAGTTTTAAAGCCTGTTGCTTTAAAGCAATCCTCTTGGTAAATAATATTTCACAGTCCCCAGAGGGCATGTCAGATTGCTGTAGGAGTTATAACCATATTTCAACCTCCCAAGTGAGAAATAACTAGCTAAAGACCAGAGGAGACACTTCTGACATCTTGGTTTTAGACAAACTTGAATTGAAAAAGATGCAGTTGTATTTCCCTTCCTTTGTTTGCCCCAGTGAACTTTTATTCCATCAGAACTGTTCTTTCTTCAGAATCTGGCATCTACTGCTCAAACCACCCCCTCATGCTTGGACACGTTTATGAACTTTTCTCAGAAAGTTCTGACGGTACCTCTCTGGGACATTTTGTCAGGAGCTTTTCCTTGCAGCCAAGTCTTAATGAATTCACAACTACTCTTTTAGGCATCAGGGCCTCCCTCAGACACTTCCGTGATTGGGGTCAAGTTGGTCAATCTCCACTTTTTAAAAAGAGCTGGAGGAATTAGGATGGCCTTGAAAAGATAGTCGGGAACTCATTCCTAGGTCACTCTCCCATAAAAGGTGCAGCTTGGGACCTACATAACTCCATCCTAGGTTTCAGAAATTCCTCTGGGCATGAACAGAAGAGGCAATTAGCCTCAACAGGTCATAATAGGAGGCGAAGGGTAAAGGTAAAGAAAGAAAGAATCATAGCAAAGAGCAACAGAATGGAGTGTTTGGGAAAAAAATTAGCAATAAGTGTTTCATCATACAAAAAGAAGGAAATTCATACCTGTTAAGTAACTATCATGTCTTAGTTCCTCAGTAAAGCACTTTAGTATAGAATCTCATTCAATTCTCCTCTTAGAAAGAAAGTTGAATTGTGTCCCCCCCAAAATTCATACGCTTAAGTCCTAGTCTCTAAACTTCAGAACGTAACTTTATTTAGAAATAAGGTTATTGCAGATGCAATTAGTTAAGGTGAGATCATTTAGGAGGGGCTCAGTGAGGATTTGCTCAAATGAATGGCATTGAAATATTTTTTTATTATACTTTCCAACTTTAGAGGAAGCTTATACCTTGAGAACTTCTTTAAAACAGCCTGTTCGTGACTCCCTGATAGAGCACACTGACCCCATTAGAATTGTATCCTTTCCATAGTCAAATCTGGAATAAAATAAAATGCTGAGGTGTTTTTTTTTTTTTTCAACTTTAGACATGATTGCACCCTGAGTGTTTTCCACTACCAAGAATTCCACATAAGAACTTTGATCTGATACATGCACCCCTATGTGCATAGCAGCACTATTTATAATAGCCAAAACATGGAAACAACCTAAATGTCCATCAACAGATGAATGGATAAAGAAGATGTGGTATATATACACAATGAAATATTACTCAGCCATAAAAAAGAATGAAATAATGCCATTTGCAGCAACATGAATGACCCAGAGATCATCATACTAAATGAAATAAGTCAGACAGAGAAAGACAAATATCATATGATATCACTTATATGTGGAATCTAAAATATGACACAAATAAACTTATCTGCAAAACAGAAACAGTCTCGCAGACATAGAGAACAGACCTGTGGTGGCCAAGGGGGAGGGAGGTGAGGGAGAAATGGAGTGGGAGTTTGGGGTTAGCAGATGCAAACTATTATATATAGAATGGATAAACAACAAGTACAGCACAGGGAACTATATTCAATATCCAGTGATAAGCCATAATGGAAAAGAATATAAAAATGAATATATATAAAATTAAATCACTTTGCTGTACACCAGAAACTAATACAACATGGTAACTCAACTATACTTTAGAAGAAAAAGAAAAAATAATTTAAAAAAATTTGATCTGAGGCTTTTCTACTGTAGGTTACAGAACTCGAGTTTTCCATAAACTTCAAAGAGAAATGGTAAACTCTTCACTATTGAAATATTAGCAACAGAAAATCTTTGCCAAAAACAGAAAAACCCAAAACAAACAAAAAACAACAACAACAAAAACCCACCTCTCCATCCACAATTGCTATTACCCAGAGAGGTTTTAAATTGTATTTGGGGGCAATATCTTGCTTTTAGAAATACCAGTTGCTGTTTCAGGTCCTAATAAAATTGTGCATGAGGACATTTACTCTGGGATTACAGCAGGAAAGACACTGGTCTAACACCCTCCTTCAGCACAGGAAAAACTGAGGCCGAGAGAGGGTACCACTCAAAGTCAAGACCAGACCCAGTTGGTATTATTCCCATTCCAGAGGTTTCTCCACTATCTAAACTGTCTTTATATGTATTTTTTTTTCTTTTTGCAACCCCAGTTTTCATGATGAAAAATTTCAAGAAATGAAAAAAAGGAAGAGAAAACAGTATAATATACACTCATATGTCTATAACCCAAATTGGATTGAACAATTGTTAATATTTTGCTATATTTGTATCATTTTTCTTTTTTACTGAAGTAGTTTAAATTACAGATAGCGTGGCATTTTGTCCCTGTTATGCATTTCTAAAAAGTAAGGATATTTCCCTACGTAAGCATAAACCATCATACCTACCAAAATTAAGAATAATTTCTTAGCATCATCTAATACCCAAATCATATTCAAATTCTTCCAAATACTGCCATCATTTCAGTTATAGCTGTTTCATCTAACTAGGATCCAATCAAGGCCCATACATTGCCTTTGATAGTTATGTCTCTTAGTCTCTTTCAATTTACAATATTCTTTCTTCTAATATCATATTATTTAATTTTATTTATTTAGTTTTTTAATAATATTGATTATTTGAAGAGACAGGAAAGTTCTTCTATAACATGTTCACCTTTTGGGTTAGTCTAAATCCTTCCTTATGGGTATTTGTTTTGTTCTTCTACCCGCCCCCCCCCCCCCACTCCCTGTGAATTGGAAGTAAGATATAAAGGCTTGATTACATCAACATTAAAATGCCTCTATTTTTGAAGATAGAAATTGGCAGCCATTTCTCTAGTATAATTAACTTCACAAAACCCTGAAGATTGACTTACAAGAGATGCAAGGGAGAATACAGGTAATGCCAGCATGTGGTGTGGAAAGGAGAATATCCCAATTACATGACTGCATTCCAGGATCTGTTATTGAGCTCTGATCCTCAGAACTTGAGTGGATTTAGAGACACAGAGCAATGAAATAAAAAACAGAATATTACTTTCATTATTTGTAATGAGATATGAAGCATTAAACTAACTAAAATGTTTTCCTTGACCAGCCAGTGGTTTCCAAGCTTAGCTGCATTTTAGAATTATCTGGGACTCTTAAAAAAATACCACCCCCGGGCTTCCCTGGTGGCGCAGTGGTTGAGAGTCCGCCTGCCCATGCAGGGAACACGGGTTCGTGCCCCGGTCCGGGAAGATCCCACATGCCGCGGAGCGGCTGGGCCCGTGAGCCATGGCCGCTGAGCCTGCGCGTTCGGAGCCTGTGCTCCGCAACGGGAGAGGCCACAGCAGTGAGAGGCCCGCGTACTGAAAAAAAAAAAAAAAAGCCACCCCCAGAGATTCTGATTTAATTGGTCTTGGGTGGGGACTAGGCATTGGTGTTTTTTAAAAGCTCCCCAGGTGTTTCAAAAATGCAACCAGGGCTGAGAAACACTGCTGTAGGTAGATCTAAATCAGAAGCCAATTTCTCATCAGAAAGTTGTTTTGGACACACAAAACCAGAAATTGCCATGTCAGTGATACAAATAAAGAACGTCTGCACAGTCTGTATCAGTCAGTGGTGTTCAAACTTCTGTCTGCATACATAAGAGAAATTGGGGTATACATAAAAAAAGAAAAAGGAAAACACTGGATCCCTGTTTTCTACTTCACTCTCACCTTTCCCATCCCCTGTAAGATTCTGATTAAAGAACTCTAGGGTGGTCCCCTAGATGCTGCTTCAAGAAACAGCCAACAGGAGTCTGATGTAGATAATTCATGGTCCCACACTAAGGAATACTAGTCTACATCCTCTGGGATACACTTGCTTGGAGGAGTAGATAAGACCTGTGTTGTTCTCAAACTTAAGCTTCATCAGAATAAACTGCAAGACAGGCATGTTAAAACACAGATTGTTTGCTGGGCCTCACCCCTAGAGTTCCTCATTCAGTGGGTTTGGGCTGGAGCCCACAGTTTACATTTTTAGCAAGTACTAAGGCAGTGGTTCTCAGCCAGGGAGAATTTGCCTTCTAGAGGACCTTTGGCAGTGTCTGGAGGTTTATTTAGAGACGTTATTTTTTTGGAGCAGTTTTAGGTTCACAGCAAAATTGAGAGGAAGATACCTAGATATCCCAGATACCTCTTACACTGCTATCAAATCCCCTACCCACAATCTTTTGTCATCTCACATTTTTCTTTCCAATTTTTTTTCATCTGCCTTTCAAATCTCAAGATATTGTAGATCCCTTCAAAGATTATTCCTCGAGTTCTTTCTCATTGGAATCTTTACAGATTTTTTTTTTTTTTTTTTTTTTTTTTTTTTTGCGGTACGCGGGCCTCTCACTGTTGTGGCCTCTCCCGCTGCGGAGCACAGGATCCGGACGCGCAGGCTCAGCGGCCATGGCTCACGGGCCCAGCCGCTCCACGGCATGTAGGATCTTCCCGGATCGGGGCACGAACCCGTGTCCCCTGCATTGGCAGGCGGACTCTCAACCACTGCGCCACCAGGGAAGCCCCTTTACAGATTTTTTACACATTTAAGAGTTTTGCCTTGAAGGTACCTACCCTAAAGCCATCCTCCTTGTAAGTCTCAATCATGGAGTAATTACTAGGTTTTTTTCAGGATTGTTTGAAATGTTTTTATTTCTATAGCAATATAAAAAATAAGCTAAGTCGCATTTATTTGGAGACAATAATAGACTTTATAATAATATTTATTCTTATAATGTCCATGATTTTTTTTCTTATGCTCCTTATGACACAATAGTAATTTCTTAAAGATTTTTAAAAACCTTCTTAAAGTCTAGTGCACATATCTGTGCTATGTTAGAAGAGGATATTAGGTTTTATGAAACGAGAAAGGGTGGAACCTCAGTTTGAAGTGAAGAACTATTTTCATCCAGGCTGGAGAACAAGTTCTACGGGTTTGGATTCAGCCCCTGGGGCACACAGGTGACTTCAAAGGCCCACAGAGTTTGAGGGTTATAAACATAACTTGCTTACTCCAAAGGGCAGGAGCAAGGCCTGACATTTCTTTCTTAACCTTGAGAGAGATGTTCCCATTCAAATGGTGATTTATTGTTGCACTCATGTGTTTCAGGATCAGAAATAGGTATTATAAAATCACACAAACAAGAAAAACATAATCTAGTAAAACAGACTGAGATGTGCCTAGTAGGAGAGATTGACGATTGCACAAATAACCCTAAAACAGGCAGAAAACCCAAGTGCTCTAGTAGAGATATAAGTTGTGATCTGTGGTTATTTGAACAATCAGGGGAGGATTCAGAAAGGAATAGCATTGAATGATGCCTGGGATTTGAAATAGCTGAGCTGATAAGGAACATTTCAGGCTGAAAGAACAGTATTAGCAAAAATCTTTGGACATCTGTAGATAGGTGTAACAATAGTGCAAGAGTTAAAGGTACATCTTGTAGAGCTGCTGTGGATCCAGTGATGAATAGAAAGACTTAGTGGGGAATAAACAGGGAAGAAATAGCTCATTGACTTGAACTAAACAGAAACAACCATCTGGGTATAAGTTCTCATTTTGAGAATGACTGACTCTTAACTTAAAGCTCTCTAGAATCTGTTGGTGTCTTCTGTGTTACATCCTAAGGGTCGACGGGAAGCGGGTAATATATAGTAAGCCCAGGTCTCTCCACCCTGGAAAGCCCATTGAGTTCACTCTTAAGGAAGACAATAAAAGCCTCAACTCTGTATAGGACTACAGTTGGCACACTTGGTATTAGAAAGCTTCCAAGCACAATCTTAGTGTCTTTATTAGTCCTTGGATTTTTCATTTTTGGTTTGTTTTCTTTCATTTTTAAATTTTTTGCCCATAGATATTATATTTCATGGAGTATAGTTAATTCCCCAGTTCTCAGCTGCATATAAATCACTGTTGGTGAAACTTTTCAAACCACTACCTGTTGACTGCTTACCTTATGATTTCTGTGACAAGGTTGGGAATCTGTTAAGAAAGGAACAGCTGAAGGACATCCAACAGCATATTCCAAGCACTTCTAGTACCCAATTGAATCTTACAATGCAAGCAAACTCTGTACTCCAAGGAGCTCCCTTGAGACACCCAAAAGAAGCCCAGTCAGCCACTGGGTTTGAGGAATTCCAGGGGTCTCACCCTATAATAGTGGTATCCTGATGATGGCATCAGACAAGAATGAACTCCCAGAAAGATCTCAGAAAGTCTGATGTCATTTAAGACCTCAATTTTCCAAATAAATGAAGAAGAATTTCATTGACTTGGATAAAAAAAAAAAAAATGTAAATGTAAAGACTACAGAATATCCTTCTCTGAAAACTTGTTGAAATAGGCTAATAACAACAAATTCCCTGATGACAGGGAATTTCCCCCGTCATCTTCTTGGCACAGGTAAGTGTCTTACTGTGCTACGAAAGGAAGCAGCTCTTCCTCTATTAGTGTGATGTTTCCTGCACCACGAGGCAGGGTTTTGTGAGTGGGGTACCTTAGATAAATTAGTGGATCTTTAAGTCAAAAAGGATTGCTGGAGGTCATATCCAGTTTCAAGGTGGGTCCTCATATAAAGTATCAGAGAGAGAGAGACATGCAGCAAGAGACCTATGGTGGGAGAAGCACAAACGTTAGAATCAGGAAGTCCACGCTTAAATCCCTCAGCTACCACATCTAGCCATGTCATTGGCTTAACTTCTCTGAGTTACACTGGAATATGGGGTTTGGGAGGACAAGGTACTAATACTGTTTTTAACACAACAGTCTCAAGAATCAAATGCTATAATGTATCTGAAAGTGCCTCATAGACTAGTGAGTCTCAAATTTTAGTTTGCATACAAATCACCCAGGATCTTGTTAAAATGCAGATTCTGGGGTAGATCTGGGGGCAGGGCAGGGAAGTCTGCATTTCTAACAAGCTTCTGCGTGATATTCCCTTGTGGTTGGTCCCTAGAGCCCCTCTCTAATAGCACAGTGGTAGAAAGTGAAGTGTCACATAGTAATCAGTTGTTGTTATTAGCCTATTTCAACAAGTTTTCAGAGAAGGATATTGTTTAGTCTTTACATTTACATTTTTCTTTTAATTCACTAACTCCTACCAGAACCCTCCACATCAACCCACACAGCTAATAATTCTACAAAACTCGCTTAATATAGTGAATCCTGCTCAAAATAGCAATCAACAGTTTCACTGAAGAGCAGACTTACGGGAAAATGATTTTTTCACTCAGTCTTTATGTACAATGATTTCACAGTTATCTCTGTGTACATCAGATATATGGGAATTGTGATGATGCAAAAAAATTAAGTGCTTGCTAAGTTGCAAAAGAAAATTGGAGGGGATTTTATAAAAGGATCCGTTGGAAATCAGTATATAATATTTGCATATAGTGTATGTCTGTATAATGTGAACATGTGTGTAATATTTTATATAATTTACCATTTTCAGGACACTTCCACATGTGTCGCCCCATTCATCCTTTGCAGAAAAGTAGACTGGGCTGGAATCATTTGGCCCATTTTACTGATGACGAAACTGGAACACAGAGAGTTGAAGGGAGTTGCTCAAGGTCGTGCTCGTACAGTTGCTGCGACACTAAGACAAAGCCCAGTTTTTCTGATTCCTAATTCAGTGATCTTTCCTTTGTCTCCCTGTCCACAGTGCTTACCATACTGACAAAAAAGTTATGGTTTGGTTTGTTGAAGCCTGGCTATGAGTAAGGTAGCAGCATGTAAAAAGTACCAGACATCACAAAGTTGGTTACTGCAGGTACATCGTCAGCAGGGAGCCCATCAACGTGGCTATCTCTCATAGTGATCAGATGAAAACCTGCTGCAACCCTGAATTTTCAGATGATTCATTTGCTTGTTTAATTTCCAGCCAAGAATGCAATGTCTTACTCCCTTTGGAATGTTTACAGATGAGAGTTAGAGCTTGGGGGTGGAGGACAACTTGATTACTATAGTCATCCCAAATGAGTGCTTTGTCTTCTACTCTCAGAAAATATTCTTCTTGCCTTTCTTCTTACTTCCTCTACGATATGCCCCTGAACACTCCATCTCATAGCGATCTCAATCTCTCTTTCCCTGTTTGTGTTAACAACCCTGTGAGTAATGAGGCATTTGGCATCTAGCATCGTATACTGTCTTGCCTGTAGTGATGTTTCACTCAGGGATATGTGTGTGTGTGTGTGTTCCTTGCCAAATGAAATTGGGAATTCTTTGAGGGCAGGGACAAATATGTTTCATGTTTCATCATATATTGAATGATGGAAATAAGAAATGGAGGTACAGAATGAAATCTATGTTGAATTTAGAGTCAGATTATCTGGATCAATTTCTCACGAGCCATATGACCCTGAACAAGACATTGAAACTTTGGGCTTTTGCTGCCTCATCTAGAAAATGAGAATATTAGTACTTATACTATTGTCATGAAAAGTAAATGAGTTAATATGTGTGCAAATACAAGTACTTGGCAAACTCATAAGAACTGTATAAATGTAAAGAATGTATTTGTATTTACTTTAAAAATAATGTAGATTAAATCTGAGAGGTCTGCTGGTAACACCAGTCATATACAAAAGTATTTGCTTCACCCCCCAAACATTGTATATCTCTATGTCCTGCTATTCAAAGAAATATAGCCACATGGAAGCAATATTATTAATTTGCTTTTGCAAAAGTGGGAAAGATAAAAGATTTTTGAGTCAAGGAAAGTTGATATAATCCAGATGCTAAAAATGTTCATTAAGAGCTGTCAGCATTGTAGTTTCATGGAATCCAGATAGTAGGAGTTAAGTTTTGGCTTAGGAAATTCCCTTTTAAATTCTCATTATTTTGCAGAAATATTAAGTGAAACAGCATAACTACCAAAACCTCTAAGGGTAGGAAAATGATTCGCTCTCTAGAATGAGGGTGCTAATGTAAGCAGGACTTGCATGCCTACCAGCTCCTCTGAAAGTGATTGTAAAACCCAAACCCATCATTCTCTTCCTACTTATCCACTTTCTGCTGGTACCACATCAAAATACTTCCGGTTTCTGGCCCCAAGACCGTTCCATAGCATTCCTTCTCCTCTTTCTTACCCTATCACACACATAATAATAACTGCTACCTATTTAATACCCGCTAGGTGTCAGGAGCTGCACCAGGGCTCTTTATTGTCTATAACTTTCAAATACATCTTTCAAGAAGGTTTCATTGTTCCCATGTTATAGAAATCAAGATCCCAAGAATCTTAAGGATATTGCTTACAGTCCTTCTGTGGATCAGGGGACAAGAATTCAAACTGGTAGAATTCCGGTTTGAATTCAAAGAGGCATTTGGCATTCAAAGAGTTCAAACTGGTAGAATTCAAAGCACTGTGGTGCTTTGCCCCTGCTCTTACCAGTCAGCAGCACTGTCCAAGTCTCAACTTTTTTGTTTCAAAATGTTTTACATTAATAACCCAGGCAATTTAAAAAATGTTTTCAATCACTGGGATCTACCTGTAGACATCTTTCAAATGAAATCATGAAGATATGAACATCCTCTAGACAAATACTTTTTGAATTAAATTGGTGACACCAGATAATGTAAAAATAAGGGTATGAATAAGAACATACAACATGATGAATTGAGTAGTGACATTCTTCATATGTAATCAAAATATTTTTTTTGAATTTTATTTTTTTATACAGCAGGTTCTTATTAGTTATCTGTTTTATACATATTAGTGTATATATGTCAATCCCAATCTCCCAATTCATCCCACCACCATCTTTTTTTTTTAATAAATTTATTTTTGCTTGTGTTGGGTCTTCGTTTCTGTGTGAGGGCTTTCTCTAGTTGCGGCGAGCAGGGGTCACTCTTCATTGCAGTGTGCGGGCCTCTCACTGTCGTGGCCTCTCTTGTTGCGGAGCACAGGCTCCAGACGTGCAGGCTCAGTAGTTGTGGCTCACGGGCCCAGTTGCTCTGCGGCATGTGGGATCTTCCCAGACCAGGGCTCGAACCCATGTCCCCTGCATTGGCAGGCAGATTCTCAACCACTGCACCACCAGGGAAGCCCCCACCACCATTTTTTAAGAAGGGACTGGTTTAGTAAAAAAAAACAAAAACAAAAAAACACTGGATTATGAAGCAAAACCCCAGGTTCCAGTCGTTGCTCTATAACAGACTTTCTGTGAGATAGTTGGTAATTATCTTTTCCTCCAGACCTCAGATTTCCCATTTTTGACATGATGAAGTGTGTCACTGACGTACAGCCAACTGTCCTGTGGCATTAGCTTGCCCAACTTTATCCCTACCTTTCTACCCACACATCCTCGTCATGTCTTTCCTCTTTTTCCAGTCTAGCCTTACTCGGCAATTACTACCTTGCTCAGACATGCTTTATATTAATCTACCACCACAATGCCCACACTATTTTAACTTAATATTATTCTCTAAATTAATATGCAAAACTTTAGCTTTGTTTTAATTAATCATGTCTATGAATTCATACATTTAGAAAATTTTTTTTTCTAATACTCACGGAATTTCATGGATAACCTTAAATTTTCTTTTACCCCTGAACCCCAAATCTTGTATGTCATCCATTGTAAACAAATCGTACCTTGGGAAACTCAAGCTTTCCTTTGGGACGCCACAAAGAAACTTGTCCTCATCTCAGAGAAGACATAAACAAAGACAAGCTGTGAGGGAAAGTCCAGCTGGGAACGGAGCCAGTACCCTTGACTGCCCTCTTCTCCACCTCTCAGGTGCTTTCTCAATACCTGTCCAATTCACCAGGTTGACTCATTCACTTACTCCATCCTGAAACCTTCTATCACCACCGGGCCTCACATTTCAGAGTCCTTTTGTGTGTCCTATGGGTGGACAAATCTCCTTTCACCACAAACACATAAAAGACAAAAAGGCACACTAGGTAGTGACTTAAAATAACATAGTTTCAGTTGTGCCCAGTCCACCATCTCCTTGACAAAGAAGGTACTTTCTTAGCTGAACTGCATATTCTCCTTCTGGGTATCAGAACACCCTGAACTGCTCAGCGTGGTCCATCTGACCCTCTTAGAGATCATTCTTGCTTTGTGTCCCTGAGCAGCAATGACCTTGAGCAAGACCACTTTTTTTGTTGTTGTTTTGTTTTTGTTTTTTCCTCTCTGGTTTCTTGGCTGTAACGGGGGAGCAAACACAACCGGAAGTTAGACTGAACTGGGCTGCAGTCCTAGATCTACCACTTACTGGTCGTAAGTCATGAATAAGTGACTGAAGAGCTCTATGCCCAGTTCATTTATGTGTAAAATAGGAAAACAATTCTAAAAAGTTATTTTTATGAGATTTAAATGAGGTAATGTGGGTAAAATATCTGGCATAGTATTTGGCAGCATTCTTATCAAATGTCATTTCCACTTCTGGTATCTGAAACATAGTTATTACCTGGAGGTTATTGTTGGTTCTAGTCTGTAAGAATACTTGGCTTCTTTAGTTACACTTAAACTATATTTCTATTTGTGCCCAGTGAGACACACTGTCCCCATGAAGGCCTCTCTACCTCACATCAGCTCCTTTGGCAAGACTGTCATATCAAAAACCTGACTTCTAAGGGACTTCCCATTTTGTTCCTGTGCCTGGCCTGTGGGAAGCTAATTTAGAAGCAGAACCGATTTGACTTACTCTGAATGTTTAAATGCTTTCTGGCTTGAAATTCCATGATTTTTTTTTTTTTCTGGTAACCTATGTAAGTATTCAGTCACTTCCACCTATAAGAGACAAAATAATTTACATGTTCACTTACCCAAATATTTAGCAAAATGTTGATATTTATCAACAGATACGTAACAGACACACATGATCCCACTGTACTTTGGGTTTTCTTTTTGCTTTTTTTTTTTTACATTTGTTTATTTTTTTATAGAAGTATAGTTGATTTACAATGTTGTGTTAGTTTCAGGTGTACAGCAAAGTGATTCAGTTATACACACATATATATCTATTTTTTTCAGATTCTCTTCCCTTTTAGGTTGTTACAAAATATTGAATATAGTTCCCTGTGCTATGTAGGTCCTTGTTGGTTATCTATTTTATATATAATAGTGTGTATATGTTAATCCCAAACTCCTAATTTATCCCTCCTCCCTTTCCCCTTTGGTAACCATAAGTTTGTTTTCTATGTCTGTAGGTCTATTTCTGTCTTGTAAATAAGTTCATTTGTATCTTTTTTTTTTAGATTCCACATATAAGTGATATCATATGATATTTGTCTTCCTCTGTCTGGCTTACTTCACTTGGTATGATAATCTCTACATGTTGCTGCAAGTGGCATTATTTCATTCTTTTCTAGGGCTGAGTAATACTCCATTGCATAAATACACCACATCTTCTTTATCCATTCGAATAATAACTGCTGGAAAGGGTGTGGAGAAAAAGGAATCCTCCTATACTGTTGGTGGGAATGCAAATTGGTACAGTCACTATGGAGAACAGTATGGAACTTCCTTAAAAAAGTAAAAATAAAGATGCTATATGATCCAGCAATCCCACTTCTGAGCATATATCCAGAGAAAACCATAATTTGAAAAGATGCATACATCCCAATGTTCATTGCAACACTATTTACAATAGCTAAGACATGGAAACAACTAAATGTCCATAGACTGATCCCACTCTACTTTGATGTAGGTTTGAAAATTTCCCTAGCAAAATGTAAAAGGAAGATTTTCTTTTATAGTTTTCCAAATTACCACTTGGATGACTCCAAAACTATAATCGTTTCTCTTTATCTTTTACCTCCTACCATCTATCTTCAAATAGCTTGCTTTGCCCCATCTTGTATTCTCTATTCTGACCAGAAAAATTATTAACCTTCCTAGGTAAACAAAGCAGTTGATTTGTCTCTGGAGCTCACACATATTCCTTCCCTTTTGCATGACCTGCTGCCCAATTTCCTGTCCAATGAACAGAGTCATTTTTCTCCTGACCACTGATAATGACTGTTTCTTCCATAAAGAGTTTTAAGTGAATCCCGTGGATTAAGTCTATCTCTGTGCAACCACAATTGTGTAAGGATGTGTCCAATGTTTCTGTAATAGCCTTTGAGTTTTTTGTTTTTCCAACGGGGTTTGTTCCACCATCACTTTAATTTTAAGTTCCTCGAGAACAAAGATGAGGAACTTTGAATAATTCCACTTCCTTAATAATTTGCCACAAAATCAAAAGCAATGTCTTCTGCAGTATGAGCCTTCGGGGCATGTGAATCAGAAAATATTTTTCTGTTGGAAGATCTGAAAGATTGTGTGAATTTTCTGGGAGACCAAAGTGACAAATTTCATATAATTAAGGCCAGGGCATAAGCAATGTTGGGGGGTCTGATAGCTAGACAGCTTAGGTGAGAAAGAACATTTTCTGATTTCATCCTTCTTTTTACTTTAAGTGTGGGTATTTGTTTTTGATCCTCTCTCACTACTGTGGACTACAAGTCCTTTCTTTTTGCCTCCCACTGATGCTGCAGCTACATTAATAGCTATTAGCAGAGAAAGGAGAGAAATATCTAACATAAAATACTAACAACTTGAATGTGCTTAAGAAGTATTCGCTGAGCAAAGAATTGAATTACCATCGCCACTGCTTCAGCCAAAAATTAATTTTTTCTTTGAGGAAAGGATATTCTGTGTGCTGGTTATAGAGAGAAAAACACCCTCTTGAGGGGGCGGGAAGCAGTGGACATAGTTCTTAAAAGGAAAGAAAGAAAACTTCTCTTTCTCAAGCCTCCTGCTACATATGTAGTCAGTTGGAAAAGGAAGATTTCTGATGAACCCTGAAATCCCAAAAACTGTGGTCCTGAAAACCCAGGCAGAGGGACTAGACTAGAACATCAGCAAGGGCCCCTTCAAGTACAAAATTCCTCTAACATTTTGATATAAAAAATGTATATAGTTTTGTAATTTCTCTTTTACTTAAGAAGGAAGAAAGGAGATAGAAAGAAGAAGGAAGGAACAGATGGAGAAAGAAACAAAGAAAGGAAAAAAATAAAAAAAGAAGAAATAACCAAAGAATTGTAAAGAAAATTTGGCTCCTCTGAAAGATGAAAGAAAGGAAGAAAGGAAGAAAGGAAGGAAGGAAGGAAGGAAGGAAGGAAGGAAGGAAGGAAGAAAGAAGGAAAGAAAGAAGAAAGAAAGAAAGACGAGAAAAAGAAAGAAAATGAAAGAAAAGAAAACTTTGAGTGATGGTTTAGTTTTATTAATTATTTATTTATTTAACTTGTGTTCATGTAGCGCCCCCTATGGGCAGAAAAAATTGTTTTTCAGATCCTCAAGTCACTGAAGGCTTTTCAAGCGGCAGATGGTTTCTGGAGCAGAGCTGAGAGGGTTATATTCTCACAGGAAAATGTGTTCTTTGCCATGAATAATAAGATGAACTACTTAGCTTATAAATATTGGAGATCTTTAAAATCACTACTGATTTTATTTTTAAGAGCTACACTAAAGGACCATGTATTATTGAGACATGGTAATAAAAATTTAACAAATCCACGCATCTAGAGACCATATTAAAATACAATTTTTGTTATGATTTCTTTGGTGTCCATTTTAAGCATTGCTGAAAATAACCAATAATCATAAATATTTACAACAAAATAACGTCTTTTATGGAATGAAGATATCATGAAGCCATTTTTTATTAGTTAATCCTTCAAATAGGGCAGAATTAAAACATCACCATCCTTCCAAATGCATAAATGTCAAAACTAAGGTATAAAAAAAGACCAATGTACTAATTTGAATGCAAATTAGTGACTGAGATTCAGGTATCATATTGACACGGAGCTGAAGAATTTGCAGGTCAAGAATCAATTTCCTTAGAGTTGCAGAACGACTGAATGTTTTTCTCTGATTTCTGCCTCTGAAAATTAAGATGATACATCAAGGCACAAATAAATGGCATCCCTTCCATCATGTTTCCCTCATTTTCAGACTCAGGAAGTAACATTTACAACTCTATACTCCTGTCTCACTTTACCTGTACCTCTTTATAAGCCTTTTAATATTTATGTGATAATGATTTAGTTTATATCTATACTGTGATCTCCGCGTGGACAAAAGACACTGTTCTTATTTCTTTGCTGTCCCAAATTTTCACTGGGACGAAGAGGGATATAATCAATTAACTAAATATATGTGTAAAAATATACAGTGCCTAGCATAGGATGGTAAAATCCCAAATAAGTGTTTTGGATAAATGAATAACTGCTGATAAGTGAATAAATAAACCCATGAAGTAATAGTTTCAGCAAAGTTCAAGCACAAAGCAATTTAAGACTCCTAGTAGGAAACATAGGTCAAGGCAACATAAAGCAATGTTGTATAAACTAAGTAGAACTCAGTGCTAAAGGAATACTATGTGAAGGTGTGACAGAATAGGTGTCAGTTTATTTAGAGTGTAGGTCCGATTTCAGCCAGGTTTTGAAGGATATGGACCAGTAGGCACATTCTTTCACTCAAGCACTATGCAGCATGACCCCATCATTTTGTTGAAAGTCCAAAATTATTCTAAAGAATAAAGTCTAAAATGTTCCACTCTCTACCACTGAGTGAGGCAGTTGTTTGGTGGCAGTCCGTTTTAGCCTTGGATCAACATAAAGAATCAAAATATTGCCTCTTGGGCTTCCCTGGTGGCGCAGTGGTTGAGAGTCTGCCTGCCGATGCAGGGGACATGGGTTCATGCCCCGGTCCGGGAAGATCCCACATGCCGCGGAGCGGCTGGGCCCGTGAGCCATGGCCGCTGAGCCTGCGCGTCCGGAGGCTGTGCTCCGCAACGGGAGAGCCCACAACAGTGAGAGGCCCGCGTACCGCAAAAAAAAAAGAAAATTACAGATGGGGCTAACACACAAATGGCGATAACAAAAAAAAATTCCAAATTATTAACAAAATTATAGTGAAATTTATCATAGCCTTGGGGTATAAAATCTTCCTAAATAGACACAAAAATAAATGCTTTAAAGATTGATAAATTTACATCAAAATTTAAAACTTGGATATAGAAAGAAAACTATGAATTGCCATGTTTTCTCTCCTAGCTTATATATTTTTCTCTGTAGCTTTCTAGTTGATTAGTGCTCCTTTTCATTTTTTGTTAAATTTTGAAAGCTAAAAGTTTTCTTTTCTATCATCTAGTGATGTCTTAAATATCTGACATACACATTTAAAATTATTTTAACAAAATCTTATCACTAGCTTTATCCAACCTCCATGTTGATAATATCTAAAAGTTTACTTCTCCCTCGTCATTTAAAGCTAATTTTTAATCAAACAATACTTAAATTTGCTAATCTCATTTACTGATTTCTTTGGTTGTGATTCCTTCTTGCATCTTAGTATATACTATTAACTTAATTTTTATTCTTTGTAGACTATATTTGTTACTTGCCCTTTCAAAGAGAATCTGTGGGTTATAAACTTTATGAATCCTCTATGTCTAAAATTCTTTGCCCAGCTAAAATAGGTTAGCTGAGTATAGAATTCTACATTCAAGTTTATTTTATTTTATTCTATTTACTTTTTTGTGGTACGCGGGCCTCTCACTGTTGTGGCCTCTCCTGTTGCGGAGCACAGGCTCTGGACACAGAGGCCCAGCGGCCATGGCTCACGGGCCCAGCTGCTCTGCAGCACGTGGGATCCTCCTGGACCAGGACACGAACCCGCGTCCCCTACATCTGCAGGCGGACTCCCAACCACTGCGCCACCAGGGAAGCCCTCAAGTTTATTTTATCTTAATTATATGAAGATATTGCTACTTTGTCTTCTCAAAAACAGTATTACTAATGTTATTCTATTTCTCATTCCTTTGTAGTTTATTTTTTTTTCTATATAAAGTTTCTCCTCAGAAGTGAATTTCTTTCCATTATTTTCTTAAGTTTCATTTTGTTGTTTCTAGCTATGGGTGTTTGTTCTGTTTGTTTTTTAATCTTGCTTGGCAACTAGAGAAACCTTTAATCTTAGGAGTCATGTTTTTTTCACTTTTGGAAAATTCTTGGTCATATTTCTTTAATATTATCTCCCCTCTATTCTCTCCGTTTTTTCCTTCTGAAACCTCTTTTAACTAAATATTTAGATTCTGGACCTATTCTTATCTTTGACTTTTCTTTAATATTTAGTATTTGGGCACACGTTCAGGGAAGTTTCTCAGCTCCGCTTTCTAGCACATTTTTAATCCCTTTGTTTTTTTTAATTAAAATACTGTTTTTTATTTACTAGAATTTTTATTTTGTGCTTCTTCATAAGCACCTGTTCTTTATCATAATGTTTGGGTCTAACTCTTTGAAGATAGTTTTTGGAAGAAGTTACCTCCTTTGGCTCTTTGAGCTTATTAAATATTACTTTAAAATCCTTTTTAGGCTGCATTATGACCTTTACTTCCTCGGTTATATGTTCTTTTGGTGGTTGAGCTTATCTGTGTTTATGTAAAGATGTTGGTGTTACTTAGCGGTTTTGTCATTCTTAGCTGTTTGTACAGGAATTCTTTCCACATTCTGTGGGGAGAATTTCTCCTAGTGTAGTGGCTTCACAATTGTGTAGATACTAAACTTGAAGATGGCCTAGCTTTAGATTTGTCTGCTGGGCAGAGACATATCAGAATTATTTTCCAAGCAACACAGCCCTGGTTCCAGCTTCATGATAGTAAAACAGCAGACTCTGGTGGTTTTGAGTTTGTTTTACTCTTTTAGAAATACTTCTTCAATTCTGGTCCATGAAACTTTCTCTTACTTGTTTTTGAGTGTGGCTAAAAATTTGTTCATTAAAAAAATATGTATATATCATTTTAATGGATTTTGTGTAGAAGGGAGGTATTTTATCATATTTCTCATGGGCCACCTTGAACTTAAAAAGGAATATAACTGATATTTCTAGTTATAGTTATAGACACAATAGTTATAGACACAAAGAGCTATAGCAGAACACATGACATGATGGAAGCTCAACGTGAATATCAAGGGTATGGGATAGGAAAATATCAGTGTAAGAAGGGAAGAGCGAAGTAGGAGCTCTTGGAACTGACTTATAGTTTTGGAAAGCTATTGATAATATTCTTTAGTATTTACAAACTGCTCTAAGGCAAAACATGTCTAAGATTACCTCAGCACTATTAATCAGAGTCTGTTAGTATTTTTCTTAATTAATTTTTAATTAATCTTAACTTTTCTTAACAAACATGTAAAATTAAGAAAAAATAATTTAAGTATACAACATTAGCTGAGCAAAATGTGAATCTCTTATTCCATGTCCCCTTCACCACTCCTCCATCCTTCCTCAGAGGCACCTGCCACTAATAGATATGTCTGTATTCTTGCAGTCCCCTTCTATGAATTGACATTCATACACAGATAATTACATATTTCAAAAACAAATGGGAAACATTGTCGTGCAATTTGTCTTTTCAATTAAAATTATTTCTTAAAAAATTCTGCATCATTTCATACAGATGCACTTCTTTTTTAATTACTGTTGCCTAAAATTCTACAGTATAATTTCTCTTTAGAATAAAGTTTCAGTGCCTGAGTACCCAGGGTTGCTCATAGACTTTCCAGGAACATATGGGAATGAAGAAAGAAATTGATTTCCAGATTCTTCAACTTTCCATTGTACTTTGCCCCAAAATTGACTTGCCTGAGAATGCTCCTGTGATCAGGTCGGTCTTGTTTCCTCTCTCCACTTTCACAATCAATCAATCAATCACCACTCTCCTATTTAACAGCAGAAAAACATGTCTCTCACCAATCCCCCTTATTTGCTATGATGTAATTGCCTCAAGATATAAAGCACTTTGGGGTGCAAATCAAAGGACCCTTGGAAAATGCATAGCTTCTGGGGGAAAGGGCCAGGAAAAATAAGACACAGAAAGTTTAAACATTGGCAATGTAACATTGATTTCACTCAGGCAACTGGAATAGCTTAGCACTGGAATGCGAAAGTGAGATGGTTGTCCCTGGAACAGGTATTCATATGTCTATTTGAATTGAAAATGAAGTCAAATATTTTTGACATAAATATGAGAGCTGTCTTTGCTCTTTAGATTATATGGCAGACTCTCTCCATAAATTGAGTGAGTGAATTTATAGCACTTAGACTTGGATGAAAATATATTTAAAGCATATGCACAATTTAAGAACATCAGAAATCACATCTTTTGCAGTAAAACATTATGATTAAAATAACGTCAATATCATAGTTTCTCAAAATTCTTATGAGGAATAAATGAACAAAAATTTTAAAGACGATAGTCTTCTGATACTCTCCTATTGATGGACTTTCATCATTCCTCACTCAGCTGATGCTTCTGAGCACTTACTGTGTACCAAGTAACTATTTTAAGGTGTGGAGGTGCCCCAGTGGATCATAATAAACAAAATCATCCAAGTAACCAAACCAAAACACAGCCAAAAAACAATCCAGTTGAAGGAGATAGAAAATAAAAAACACAACTTCATAAAAGCATAAAATATACACTATGTCAGATGGTGATGACAAAGCGTACACTTTTAAATAGGGTGCTCAGGAAAGGCTCAATGAGGTGACATTTGAGTAAAGGCTTGAAATAGCTCAGGGGATATATGAGGAAGTTCAGGCAGAGGGAAGAGTTAAGTGCACGGGCCCCTATGCCAAGGTTATGTCTGGGCGTTTTGAAGATTTAAAAGGAGGGTAGAGGGATTCCCTGGTGGCGCAGTGGTTGAGAGTCCGCCTGCCGATGCAGGGGACACGGGTTCGTGCCCCGGTCCGGGAAGATCCCACATGCCGCGGAGCGGCTGGGTCCGTGAGTCATGGCCGCTGAGCCTGCGCGTCCGGAGCCTGTGCTCCGCAACGGGAGAGGCCACAACAGTGAGAGGCCCGCGTACCGCAAAAAATAAAAAAATTAAAAAAAGGAGGGTAGAGAGTCTTGAGAAGAGTGAACCAGGAGAGTGTTGGTAGGTGAGGTGAGAAAGATAAGAGGAGAGAGCTCTGGGAGGAAAGAAGTGAGGGCTAAAATTATGTTAAGCCTTACAAGTTATTGTGAAAATCCTGGCTTTTACTCTGAGTGAGATGGGAATCCAGTGGAGAATTCTAAGCAGGAGAGAGACAGGATTCATCATTCTACTGGCTCTATTGAAAATAGACCACAGGCAGATAAGACTGGAAGTTGAGAGACCAGATTAGGAGGCTGTTTTAGACATTCAGATAAGAAATGATGATGGCTCAGAGCAAAGTAAGAATAGAGGAGGTGAGAGATGGTTTGATTCTTCATATATCTCTAAAGTATAGCCATAATAGAACTGTACAAATTACTGACAAATGGGATGGAGGATATGAGAGAAAGTGGTTTCAAATAATGACTTCTAGGATTTTGGCTTAAGCTACTGGAATGATGAAGTTTCTATTTATCGTGCTCTAGAAGACCAAGATGAGAACGGGTTTGGAAGACAAGATCAAGAGTTTGTTTTTCAAGTTATGTGTGAGGTGTATATTAGATATGGAAGAGAAGGTGTCAGTAGGCAGGTGGATGCATGAGTCTGGAGGTCAGAGGGGAAATTTGAGCTAGAAATAGAAATTGTCAAGTGAAGAGTAGTGGATGTTGAATCAGAGAATCAGGACACCAGAGGAGGGCACCAAGGAAGTGAGTATAGATGGAGAAGAGATCTTAGGACCAAGTCCTGGGGAACTCCAACAGGAGGAGGTGAGGCACATGAGGAGGAACCAAGAAAAGAGACTCAGTCTCAGAGGCCATTGAGGAGGAGAGAAAGCCAGGAGAGCGTGACATTTTGGAAAGCAAGAGAGGAAAGTGATTTCACTTTAACATGTTCCGCATTTTCAGTATTTTTTTTTTTAATTAGGCAATGGGGCTTCCCTGGTGGCGCAGTGGTTGAGAGTCCGCCTGCCCATGCAGGGGACACGGGTTCGTGCCCCGGTCCGGGAAGATCACACATGCCGCGGAGCGGCTGGGCCCGTGAGCCATGGCCGCTGAGCCTGTGCGTCCGGAGCCTGTGCTCCGCAACGGGAGAGGCCACAACAGTGAGAGAGGCCCGCGTACGGCAAAAAAAAAAAAAAAAAAAAAAAAAATTTAGGCAATGGACGTATATCTTTGTGCACATATGTGAATATTTCCTAAGGATTGATTCCAGAAGTAGAGTTGCTATGCTAAAGATGTGCGCATTTAAAACTTTTATAGATTCTGCCAAATTGCCTTTCAAAACTGCTTCACCAATTTAATCACCCTTCAAGAGTGTTTGACAGTGCCTGTTTCCCCATATTATTACACACTCTTGATAATACTAAATTTAAAAAATACATACAAATATCTTATTTTGATTTTAACTTGCATTTTTCTTAATGTTAAGTTTGAGCATCTTTTTATCAGTTTATTGGCCATTTATAAATCCTAAGTGAATCCTGATACAAATCATTTCCCCATTTTTCTATTGACCTGTTTTCTTAATGATGTGTAGATGTAGAAGCATTTTTACGTTCAGAATGTAATTTCCAGTCTGTCACTTGTTGTTTAACTTTGTTTATGGTGTCTTTCATCACAGAGAATTTGAAAATTTTTATGTAGTCAAGTGTTTCAAACATTTTCTTTATGGTTCTGGGGTTGTGTTTTGCTTAGATTTTCCCCACCATATGGTTGTAAAAATTATCGTGCATTTTCTCCTTAACACTTTTATAGTTTGCTTTTTACATTTACCTCTCTAAGCCATAAGGAATTTATACTGGTAGATGGCTCGAAGCTGAAAATAACTATTTTTTTCCAAATGCATAACACATTTTGGCAATGCCGTTCATTGAATATTGACTTGCTCTCTTTCTTCCCACTGAGTTGAACTGTCACTTTAATTAACAGCTGAACTTCAACATTTTTTTATCATTCTGTTTCTGGAATCTGTGTGCTACTCAATGAGCTTACTCATTTATTTCTGCATAATTTGTCATCTTTTAATGACTATTATTTTATGATTTTTATATATCTTAAGCAGGTCCTTTATCTTATGGGGGGGTATTGTTTCACATTTTTTAAAATTTAAATATTAGAACATATTTATAAGTGTTCCAGTATACAACAAACAAAAATCTTTTGGGATTTTGTTGGATTTGTAGCTAAATTTGGGAACAGTATGCATATTTATAATAATAATATACTGCACTTCTTTTAAAAAGTGCAGTATACCTTTTCCTTCTTCTGTATGCCTTGGTAGGGTTCTACAATTTTCTTCATGTTAGGCTTATTCCTAGTTAATTTATGGGCTTTCCTAGAATTTTGTGAGGAAAAGTATATTGAAAGGGAGCCCAAGAGGACGCCTACCTCAGATTTTAATATTTCTAGCTCTATTGACTGGCCTCCAATATTCACCTAGCATACACCATAATTAAAATATGTCTTCGGGTTAATTTTGGTTTTGTTTTTCCCAGCTCAGTACTTGTCAATTTATAGATGATAATGTAATAAAAATAGACCACTAGATGGCAGAAGAAGCCATCTTTTCTGGACTGGTGTACGCTTTTTTAGAAAAGAAAAAACGCTGCTGAGAAGAATAAATTATAGTCCACAACACACCAGCATACACTGGCAATAATATTGACCTAAAAAAAGTCAATATTAAATAGATCAATGATCCCTACTTCAAAACAATTGCCATAAATTATACTTCATTAAATTCTTTATGTAAACATACGTTTATTATTCTTCCTCGAATTCTTCTTTATTCCACTGCAGAACTGTGGGTATTCTGTAGAATTCAATTTTTGATCTTCTGCGTTGCTTTGTTCCTTTTGCTTTACTCCATCTAAATAACTTATCTACTGCAAGGTTTCAACCAGCATCATCTCTGTGCCCAGAACTCCTGAACTGCATTCATGACGTTGAACTCAAATTCATCCTCAAATATCTTATTTTTAATAACGGACCGACATGTCCCATAGGCTACCTGAGTCCTTCTCTTCCTCTAGGACACATAGGTTGCTAACATTTGCCTCCTCCAGGGACCTCTTGTCTGATTCGTTTCAAGCAACAAATTGCATCCCATTAGTAGGCTGTGAAAGCAATTTAAGTTATTTGCATCCAGTAATATAAAAAATAATGCAGTAGAAAAATGTCAGAGAGCAATGCCCATAGTAAGGGCAAATATTCATTCTGCGAGATACTTGTGTCAGCTAAATATATGCATGTATATGAATATGTGTACTGGATTGTGATAAAAATGTATTTTTTACTGTGGATCACAGTCAAAAAAGCTTGAAAAAGAAAAAGAAAAAAAAAGTGCCCTAATAGAATCTCTCAGACTTCATCTTACCTAATATAATGGAGGACCTTAGGTTCCACTTTCCAAAATATACCATGTCACTTTATACGCTAACCCTTGGTCTTTGCACAAATATTGAATATATTTGCACAAATATCCTACTCTATGCTTCTAGGTGCATCAGACTGTGAAATCTACCTAGATGTCTCTTTAAAGTCACAGAAGTCCTAGCCTTTCCATAGGTGTTTAGGTGTATAAGCTCTCCCATCTCTCCTACCATAATTAGCTTCGGAGTTCCAGCTTGCTGTCCTCTAAGCCTTGCTGTATACTCTATCCTTGCCTGACTTTTTTGGAAAAGCGGGTCTAAACCCTATTCACGCTGAAATTCCATAGGAAGTCTACATGTAAGTCGCACTGTCATTTAAAGGTGAACACATTTGAAACTTAACTCATCTTCTGTTTCAAATCAGCTTATATCTTAATTTGTATGGTATTCACAATTTTATCTGTTAATTGCTTAGGCTTGAGATCTTAAAATGAATATTAGGTTAGGGCTTCCCTGGTGGCGCAGTGGTTGGGGATCCGCCTGCCGATGCAGGGGACACGGGTTCGTGCCCCGGTCCGGGAAGATCCCACATGCCGCGGAGCGGCTGGGCCCGTGAGCCATGGCCGCTGAGCCTGCGTGTCCGAAGCCTGTGCTCCGCAACGGGAGAGGCCACAACAGGGAGAGGCCTGCGTACCAAAAAAAAAGAATATTAGGTTAGATGATAAAAGCTTTAACTCAGGAGAATATGGCTTTGAATATCAGCTTAACAACTTTTTCTCTGTGTGTCTTTATGCAAGTTACTTAGCATTTCCAATTCTCAGACTTCCTCATCTATAAAATGGAAATAATGATAATACGTATGTTAAAGAGTCACTAAGAAGATTAATGGTATGATGCTTTCAAAGCACTTAACACAGTGTCTGACAAATAGTAAGAACACAAAAAATGTGGATTATTGTTTTTAATAGTAGTAGCAGCGGCAGCAACAATCCTGAAAGAAATCAGCAGAACTCGTCAAGCCTTTGGTATGATCTGGATTCCCTTGAGTTTTTCACCTCCATAGTACATAGCTTAATGTGAAGTACATGGAATGCACTCCATAATAGGGCGTGCCTGGGATAAACATTTTATCTTAGTATTCTCTAATTATTCTAATCTTTTAATATTATTTTCCTTAAGTGCTTATATTTGTATTCTATATTAGAGAATCTCTTTTTTTCTAAAAATGTTTCTTATGCTCTACAACTTTGTAGTGAAAATTATGAGATATTAGTGCTGTTCCTTTTTTTAAAATAAATTTATTTATTTATTGGCTGCATTGGGTCTTCATTGTTGCACGTGGGCTTTCTCTAGTTGCGACCCGTGTGGGCTTCTCATTGCAGTGGCTTCTCTTGTTGTGGATCACAGGCTCTAGGTTCGTGGGCCTCGGTAGTTGTGGCACGTGGGCTCAGTAGTTGTGGCTCACGGGCTCTAGAGCGCAGGCTCAGTAATTGTGGTGCACGGGCTTCGTTGCTCCACGGCATGTAGGATCTTCCCGAACCAGGGATCTAACCTGTGTTCCCTGCATTGACAGGCGGATTCTTAACCACTGACCCACCAGGGAAGTCCCGTGTTCCTTTTTGAAAAAAGAGAACTACATGTATGCTTTGCATTTATAGAGATGAGATTAATAACATCTGTTTTTCCTCATTATGAATTCCATGTTTTAAATGTAAAACAGGAAGAGTCAGAGCCTAAATGTTGGAAAACTACTCAACAGTGGCTTGAGGATCTCTTTTCTCAAATATTTGATGTACTTTGGAAAATTTAACTTATCTGGTTCCTTGACTGTGATATTGTGATTTATAAGGAATATATGTTTGCTCATGTAGATGACCAGAATATATTTATCATATATATATATGTGGTCTTTGTCCACAGTTCTTGACTCACAGCTCTCAAAACTTGGCATTTTCTAAGTGTTGGGAGTGATAAAGGTGTCTTTGTTATGTGAATGAGGTGACTTTTGGAATCCAGGGTTGGAACTCGAGATAGTACCTTTCATCTCCTGGAAAGGGAGATGGACTAGAGGTTGAATCAATCCACAATGTCCAATGATTTAATCAATCATGACTATTAATGAAGGCTTCATAAAAACCCAAGAGGATAGGATTTGGAGAGCTTCCAGGTTTGTGAACCATCGAGATATGGAGAGAACGGTGTGTACTGAGAGGGTGTGGAAGCTCCACGCTCTTTCCCCATACCTTGCCCTATGCATCTCCTCCAGCTGGCTGATCCTCAGTTACGTCCTCTTAAAATAAAATGGTGATCTAGTAAGTAACATGTTTCTCGGAGTTCCGTAAGCCACTGCAGCAAATTATTCGGATGCAAGGAAAGGGGGTCATGGGAATCTCTGATTTATAAGCCAGTGGGTCAGAAGCACAGATAACAGCCTGGACTTTTGACTGGCCTTTGAAGTGAGGGGGGTGGGCAGGCAGTCTTGTAGGGCTGAGCCCTCAAACTGTGGAATCTGATGCTATCTCTGGGTAGATAGTGTCAGAATTGAGTTGACTTCTGGGACACCCATCAAGTGTTCTAAGAATTGCTTTTTGAGGTGTGGTGGTCCTCGTCTTTCCCCCTGTCCTATTGTGCGTATTGGAAATTGAGTCTCAGAACACAAAAGGTTGACATTCTCAACATATTCTGGCAAGAGAATACCTTCACTCTCACAGACAAAGAAATATGATCTTTGGAGACACTGTTCCCTGTTCTAACCCTATACCTAATTCAGTGCCTGGCGTGGTGCTCAATAATATTTATTGAAGGAATGAATAAACGAATACAAGGAATCAAATCCTGACTTTGCTAATTAACATCCTGACCTTAGTCAAGTTATTTACCTCTAGAACTTAATTTTTTTTTTTCGGTACGCGGGCCTCTCACTGTTGTGGCCTCTCCCGTTGCGGAGCACAGGCTCAGCGGCCATGGCTCACGGGCCCAGCCGCTCCGCGGCATGTGGGATCTTCCCGGACCGGGGCACGAACCCGTGTCCCCTGCATCGGCGGGTGGACTCTCAACCACTGCGCCACCAGGGAAGCCCTAGAACTTAATTTTACTCTTCTCTAAAATATGGAAAGTCTACTTACATTTTTGTGATCATGTAAAATAAGGAATTTATGAAAGTGTATGACAGACAGTAAGCATGCTGTGTATTGGTTTCCTCCTCCCTTTTATTGTTGCAATAATAAAACTGATTTATCCAAATGCTCAGGTTATTCTATTATAGAGATTTTATTGTTTTGGTAGGGCTATTACTGTATAGGATAGGTGGTAATTTAAAATGGTAATTTAAGCAGTAAATATTATTGCTAGCTCTAGAAAGGATTTCAGACCATCTTATCCTATTGCTTCATTTTATAGATGAGGAAACTGAGGCGCAGAAAGGGAGAGTATCTTTACCAAGTTCCCACAAGTTCATGGCTGCAGTGGAGCTACATTCCAGATTTCTTAGTTTCTCAGCACAACACAACTATTTTTCTTTGCCTCCCCCTCTTCCTCTCTCTGTCTCTCCCTCCCTTTACTCTACAAAGCAGCTTTCCAAAGTTACAGTCATTGGCTGAGAGGGACCCACTGGAGAAGACAGTCAGACAGCAGGCAGTTAAGACACGGCATCTGTTAATGTTTTCTTCTCATGTTAAATATCAGCTAGAGACTTAGGACAAGCCCTCTGGGGCGGCTGGACTTGTGCAGCTCACATGCAACACTGGCCGTCCACTCTGGCCTTTGAGATACTGGAGCACAGATGGACAGCTGGGGAAAATGCAAGAGTCAGCAGTTAATTGAAGGGCAAATCTGCGGTGTGGTTCAGGATCTGGGCATCTCTTCTGAGCAATCAGATTGTGGAATCTAACTGGCTCCATGTCTCTGTATGTCACCGGTATCTGTGTTCAATAAATATTTAGCCTTTGTGTTCATTAAGTATTTAGATATCTTATTAACTGTTTTTTCAAAGTATTTCATATTTACTTGTATTTATCTCCATTATTTATAATATGTGTCCCTAAGTAACATATTAAACAGTTTTATACATAAAAATAGTTTACTAATAAGTAAACTTCATGTAAAATTTTATTTTCTTATAATTCTATTAATCTTTTAACTGAAATATGTTTTGTTTATTTAAGCAGCTCCCCTCTACAGATTTTTTCTTCAGATTGCAGAAAAATCTTGGCATCTGGTAAAAATGTGTTTGTAAAAAAAAAGAGACAGGTAGAGTTGATCTCATCATTAAATTTTAACTTTTCAATTTTAAAATAATCAATAGTTTTTCATAACTTGAACTGATTTAGAATGAGTAGATACAATCAGTATTATCTTTCCGAGAATGTTTAATTTCGAAGTGAAATTTGTCAATGTGGAACCTAGAAAATGGTACAGATGAACCGGTTTGCAGGGCATAAATAGAGACACAGATGTAGAGAACAAACGTATGGACACCAAGGGGGGAAAGCGGCGGTGGCCGGTGGGGGGGGGGGGGGGGAGGGTGCGGCGGGGATGGTGGTGTGATGAATTGGGAGATTGGGATTGACATGTATACACTGATGTGTATAAAACTGATGACTAATAAGAACCTGCTGTATAAAAAATAAATAAAATAAAATTCAAAAAAAAAATGTGACACAGACACGAAGTAAGCAAGTGCTGTTGGAAAAATGGCGCCAATAGACTAGCTCCATGCAGGGTTGCCACAAACCTTCAATTTGTAAAAAAAAAATACAGTATCTGTGAAGTGCAATAAAGTGAAACAATAAAATGAGGTATGCCTGTGCATTAATCTCACAGACATTATCCTGAGAAAGAAAATGGACACAAAAGAATCACTGTATATGGATTTCATTTATATAAAGTTCAAGAACAGTGAAACTAAACTAATGAAAACAATTTTAAATGATTGCCTCTGAGAAGTGTTCACTGAGAAAAAAGCAATTAGGAATTTTCTGGGATGATGGAAATGTTCTATATCTTGATGGAGCATGAGTTACCTGGTTACATGCATTTGTCAAAACTCTGCAAGTTGTACAGTTAAGATTTGTGCATTATATTGTATGTAAAGTTTACCTAAATAAAAGAACTATAAACAGAAAAAAAATGAAGCCAAGAAAAAAGAGAGAGAGAATGTTTAATTTAATTGAGAAGTGAAATTTGTCAGACCGAAAGAAGTAGAATTAATTATGTTTTAAAATATCAGTCACTCATTCATTCAGTTGATTGTTTATTGAGCATTTCCTATTTTCCAAGCCTTTGCTAGCGCATTTCTTACTGTATTACTTGTTATAAAAAGGCTCTATAGTAGGTATTGTTAGCCCCATATTCCACATGAATTAACTGACATTTAAAGGGGCCCGTGTCACATAACGAATAAAAGGTAAAGCTGGGATTGAAATCCAGGGTATTTGGGCTTCTCTCGTTGTCTCATGAAGTCTCAATAAAGTAATAACACTTATTCATAATAACGCTGCTAAATAGCACTTACTTAGCAGTGGCCACATGTTAGACATCATTATAGATAGTGTCTGACTTTTTTTTTTCACATTACTTCACACACAGGTAAGTATTATAAAAATCAGGAAAGGAATGTCATTTATTTGGCGTTAAGAGATGCTGATAATTGAATCTCAGTCCGACTGTAAATCCTGTACTAGGGCTTCTTAACCAGGAATATGAGAATAGAATTCAAGGGGCTCATTAATCTGGAACCAAATAGAAAGTCATTTTCCTACTAGTTTTTAACTGAAATTTAGCATTTTCTTTAACGATGAATAGTGACCAAAAAAAAAAAAAAAGAAAAATCACAGTAGCATTGGAGACCAAGACAGACAAATGTAGCCAGCATATTGAAAAGGTTAAGATTCAAAAACTTCCATACTTCATCTCACAGAAGTCATTCCTACCATGTGCCTAGCACTGGGTTTCACAAATCAACAGAAAAAAATTACCCTTAGGGAGCTCAGAGAATTGCAAAGGAAATTGACATGTGAATATATATATATATATATATATATATATATATATATATATACACACACATATATAGCATTTAAAGACCACAAGAAAGGTGGTGAGAGAAAAAAGATAAAATCACCAACTTTACCCCAAACAGCTCCTCAGGGAGAGAGGCCACCAGGAGACCTTCCTTCAAAGAAGAGCTACTTGAGCTACATCTTCAAGATGAAGAGGAACTCACCTTGCCAACAACAGTTCAGCAAATGAGTGAGAATTCCTGGTAAAAAGAATGACTTGTGAAAAAGCACTACAATGTGAGAGGCAAGGCGCATTTGGAGAACTCAAAACAGTTCAGAACAAATGGAAAGCAAGGTGTATGTCAGCGAGTGTCAGAGACTGAGGCTCAAAGCCAGTGGGGCAACGTCATGAAGATCACTGCTGCGGTAAGATGCTGAGTCCGCGAGCGGAAAAGCCTTGGGAAGGATCTATCTCCCATGAGGATGAGCAGCATGTTTAACAAATAAGTGTTCAGGGCTGATCTTTACACACCTTCATCATTCCCTGGCCATAAGGGCTGCTTTGCCTCAAACTCCTTAAGTATCAGATGTTTGATTTCTTAGAGGCGCAGTGGAGACAGCTGAGGTTGACGAGATGCCCCGCAAAGTAGCAGAATCCTCTTAGTGTGGGGTCCTGGGCTCTGGAATTTTAACCAGATGTTTGGACACAGCCTCCGTTTATTTTCCTTCTGAGCATGGTTCTCACTTTATCCTGTTCACTCTGACCTACAGCTGGGAACAGAGGCTGGAAACAAGAGGGTTTGCCTGAGTTCTAGGAGACAGAAAAGGAGGGAGATGAAAGCATTGGCACTTTGAATCTTGACTTCTGTTCAGAGATCTTCCCGCACTGCTCAGAGAGGAGTCCACAGCTTCAGTTGGAAAAAACAAGCGACATTTTCCAACACTATTGTTAAGCACTGGTGGGACTAAAGTTGGGATCTGATGGGCTTGTGTAGTAGCCCACGAAACATTTTATTACAATAACAGTCATTGGGCCCTTTCTGCGTGTCAAGCACTATGCTAATCGTTTTAGAAACATTAGCTCATTTTTTCCTCACAGTAATCCCATGAGGTAGGGATTACTTTTCCTACTTTACTGTGTAGAAAGCTGTGTTTAGTGAGGTTAAGTAGTTTCTCAGACTTCACCCTACAGTCCACCTGTTCAAGAGCCAGGATTTATACATGGGTCTGGCTGACTCCAAGCCCATGCTCTGTAAAGAGGCAGTTTTATGTAGTGGAAGGAGCACTTTTTAAGGAGTCTGGATCTAACGTCTCATTCTGCCACTTAATTTGCTGCGAAATCTCAGTTAAGTCATTTACTCTGTTTCTTGGCTTTCTTATAAGCAAATGATGTACTACAGATATTTGTTGTGGAAACCAAATGAATTCATGTGTATACAAAGAGGTTTTGATGTTGTTAAATTCTACGTCAAAGAATTTACATATTTTTATTTATTTCAAAGCCTCAGTTGTTGTACCTATAAATTTGGGAAATAGTGGTCCTGAGTAACTCACATGGATGTTGGAAAAAACCGAGATGACCTATGAGGAAGTACTTTATAAACTGTAAAGTACTGTACAAATGAGGTAATGTGCAAGCAATCACCTTATAATTCTAATAGGCTGCAAGGGATTATAGTGATTACCGTCAGTTCCTCTGAGACTAATAACAAGTATCACTAGTTAATATTCTTTCACTTTTATTAGGTTCCTTAGATTGCTGTGGCATATATTTTCCAAGTAACTTGGCGTAGAACTTCCTCCTATCTAGATCTCCTTCTCCCAGACCCTCTGCCACTGTAAAACAAGAGGACGCCAGCATGAAAGGAGCAGCATGTTCTTTGAATGACCTGCCAAAGTCAGAGCCTCATGTATTACATATCTTAAGAACTTCACATGCATTAATACTATAAAAGAGGTTTTGTGAGAGAGACAAATACAAACACCATGAGGTCACTTCTTCCAGAGTATAACAGGATGCAGATTCTTGGAAGGAAATAGTATAAATGTCCTCTTGGAAAATTTTGTCTCTGAGTACAGAACACATTATAAATTTTTCCAGAACCCTCCAACATACAGTACATCAAACAGTGTGCCTTTTCTTTTCTTTCCTTTATTCCCCTCTCTCTCTAAGTAGTTCTATTTTCAGAGAAAGGAGGAACAGCTGGGAGGAGCTTTTAGTTACCAAGGATTTCCAGCATCAGTTTCTGCTCTTCAGACCCCAGTCCGTTTGCAGACAGAGCAGTTCAATCAGTCCAGAATCAAGATCCCAATCCCACTTTTTCAGCTGGGTGAATAGTCCAATTTTTCAGCCCTCTTCATCTGCCAAGGAGAACAGAATGACATGAAGTTAAACAAATACTGAAGTGGAAATCAAGAGATTTGGGTTCTATTAAATAATTCTACAGATAATTGTAGTATGACAAAATAACTCTTTTAATGATAGCTACTAAATTTCTAGCACCACTTGGCACAAGCTCACTAAATAGTTGTTGAATTGTAAGAAGTGAGTGTAAAACACTCGGTAATAAGCAAAATTTCAATGAAGGCATCACTGCACTGATCTGATCGTGGTATTTCTAGACTTCTGGTGGTGCTAGCCATAGTGTGTAACTTGGAACAAGAGAATGACTCCGGAGGAGGTATGAGAGCTTCAAGTTGAACTCAGGTCTGTTGCCTCCACGATACAATGCTGTCCTTATGATGAGTGAATTGGCATCTCTGAGCCTCAGTTTCCCCATCTATAAATGAAGCAGTTAGATTAGATAATCCCTGAGACACCTTCCAGCTCTGTGAGTTTACTTCTATATAGTACAGCACATAACAATTTAAGAAACTCTAGACTTAGAAAGAATTTTCTGTAAACACTGAAAGTTAAGTCCCCACTCCAGAAAAAAATAACATCATACACGCAAGAAATTGTATGATCTCTTCTTACAGACGGTAATGCCATAATTTCTGTGGATATCTTATTTGAGAGCTACATATCCAAAAACACCAAGTGGCTAGTTGCCCTCTTTTACTCTCATCCCATACCCTGGGTAATTAATTTTATGTTTTTAAAAGCCTCAAAGATTGCAACTGTTGATCTTCAGCCTTTTCTTTAGACCAGTGGTTTTCATTCATGACTGCACATTAATGTCACCTGTGCAGCTTTTAAAATGTGAGGATGTCTAGGCCCCATTCTCTGAGATTCTGATTTAATTGGTTTGACTTGATCAAGGTGGAGTCCGGACATCTCTTTTTTAAAGCTATCCAAGTGATTCTACTAAGTAGTCAGGGTTGACTAGAGCAGCGTCTCTTAAATTGTAATGTGCACATGAATCACCTGGGGATCTTGTCCAAATGCAGATTCTGATTCCATAGTTCTTAGACAGGGTCTGAGATTTTATATTTCTAATAAACTCCCAACATCACTCCCAAGTGATGTTGATGCTTTGACACTTGCCACTAGAAATGTGATCCATGGGTCAGCAACATTAGCATCTTCTGGGAGAATGTTAGAATGCAGAATCTCAGGCCCCACCCCAGACCTACTATATTAGGGTTCTGGAGAGAAACAGATCCAATTGGAGATAAATACATATAATGGAGTTAATTACAAGGCACTGGCTCATGTGATTATGGAGAGTGACAAATCCCAGGCAGTAGACAAGCTGGAGACCTAGGAGAGCTGACAGTATAGTTCCAATCTGACTCTCAGGGCCTGAGAACCAGGATTGCAGATGGCATAGTTCTAGTCTAAATGACAGCAAGGTTGAGACTCAATGAAAGCCGATGTTTCAGTTTGAGTCAGAAGGTAGGGGAAAAGCCAGTGTCCCAGCTCAAGGCAGTCAAAGCTGGAGGAGTTCCCTCTAACTCTAGGCAGATCAGTCTTTTTGTTCTATTCATGTCTTCACATGATTGGATGGGGTCCACCCACATTAGGGAGGGCAATCTGCTTTACTCAGTCTACAGATTCAAGTGTTAGTCACATCCGGAAACACCCTGACATTCCCAGAATAATATTTGACCGAATGCCTGGATACATGACCCATTCAAGTTGACACAAAAAATTAAGCATCATATCTACTGAATCAGAATATGTGTTTTAATATATTATATATACATATGTATACAAGTAATACACAGAGTATGAGAAACACTGCACTGCAATAACAATTCTCAAAATTTTTGGTTCTATTGACCCTTTTCACATTCTTAAAAATTATTGAGCATCCCAAAGTATTTCTGTTTGTATAGGCTATATCTATCAATATTTCTTGTATTAGAAATGAAAACTTTCAAAATATTTATTAATTAGTTTAAATAACAATAATAAACCCATTATACATTAACATAAATAACATTTTCATGAAAAATAACCATATATTTTAAAGACAAAAAGTTATGACGATAACATTATTATACAATTTTCCAAATCTCTTTTTTTGCATTACGCGGGCCTCTCACTGTTGTGGCCTCTCCCGTTGCGGAGCACAGGCTCCGGACACACAGGCTCAGCGGCCATGGCTCACGGGCCCAGCTGCTCCGCGGCATGTGGGATCTTCCCGGACCGGGGCACGAACCCGTGTCCCCTGCATCAGCAGGTGGACTCTCAACCACTGCGCCACCAGGGAAGCCCTCCAAGTCTCTTTAATGTCTGGTTTAATATAACACAGGTGGATACTCACTTCTTTCTGAATTTAACATGTGGCAATATTGTATGTCATATAGACTCTGGAAAATTCCTCTCTACTCTCGTAAGATAAAGGGTGAAAAAGGTAAATAATATCTTAATATTATTGTAAAAATAATTCTAATTTTGAATACTCCCTGAAAATGTCTCAGGGGCCTCCAGAGGTCTCAGGACCACACTTTGAGACTGCTATTCTAGAGAAAATCTGAAGAATCTATATAATTCCTTCCAAAACAGTCAGCCTCATACCTCACCAATTCTACTGACATTTGGGGTAATTACAGCACTTTCTGGAGGAAGTCATCCCTTTTTTTCCACCAGTAAATTATGCAGTACTGCCAGTAGTTTCAAAGACCAATGATTAGAATGCCAGTTTTGAAATTTACTAACTTCCCACTCTAAGTTTTCTCAGCCTCAGCACTCCTGATACCTTGAGTGGAATACTTTGCTATAGTGGGCTGTCTTATGCATTGTAGGAGTTTTCACAGCGTCTTTGGCCTCTACCCATGAGGTGCTACCACATCCTCCCTATCGTGACAACCATAAATGTCTCCAGACATCACCAAACTCTAAGGCAAATGTCTCCAGACATCACCATCCCCTCGAAGGCAAAATTATGTCTAACTGAGAAGCAACGCTATAGACTAAGGGAGACAATGAGAGTGGCGAGGGTAGGAGACAAGGTTTCCGGCTCTGATTTCATCTTTTGTGTGGATTGTGGTACATTTAACAGGAACTGGAAATAAAGGGGGAGAAAAGTTGTGAGAGGAAGACAATGAATTCAAGTTTTCAGTGTTGATTTTGAAATATCCAAGGGCTCTCTGCATGATTAGAACACGGGGTGTTATCAGAGGAACTGCTACCAAAAGACTAGAAACAGAGGTTCTCCAGAGTCACACTATAACTGAGAATGAGAGAATGTCATCTAATTGGATATCAAAAAGAAATTCTTTTCATTTTTTTAATTATGTTCCAAGCATCTCATAAGACCTCTTATAAATAGCTGTTATTCTACCTAGTATGACCCTTTTACTGGTGAGAAACTGTACACTGAGAGAAGTTGAGTAACTGTTCAAAGTAAAAAACTCTTAAATGGATAAGTTTGGTTACACTCTAGAGTCTAAGGGCTTTCTACTACCCCTTTCTCTCTCTCTGTCTCTCTCTTCTTTCTTTCATTCATCAAATATAAGTGGCTACCATGTTCCAGGAGATATGTATGGTGCTGCTATACATTAGAGTAAAGAAGAGATAGTACAGACTTTGTCCCTTATGGAGCTTTCAATCTAATAGCAAAATAGAAAATTAAACAAGGAATAACAATGTGTTAACTGCTATGATCGAGAAATCACAGGGCCACAGGGTCCCATGGCAAGACCATTTATCCCAGTCTCCAAAGGGCAAGTCAGAAAAAGCTCCCTACAGGAAGTGACACTTTAAGCTAAGATCTCACTGATGAGTAAGAATTAGAAAAAGACAAGGGGAAAGAATGTTCTACTCTGAAGGAATACTATGTGTGAAGGATGTGTCTCTCAATTTTTTGCTGTTTTTAAGTCTAAATTCTTTTATTTTCTTTACTCTTTTATCCCAATGTCATTTATATCAGTTTGTTAATATATAATTTTATTAAACCACATCATAAATATGTGGTTATATTTTTTGAAAGTACCTTTCTCTGAATTTTAATTAAATTGTACCAGGAAAGGCAGTCTGGCATGGTGAAGCTTTGAAGCCTAGATTTCAAGAGTAAGACATTCAACAAAGCATTTCCCGGCGGGTCACGCTCTCGCTAGCTCTCTTTCTGCCGCCATCTTGGTTCCGCGTTCCCCGCACAAAATGCCCGGTGAAGCCACAGAAACCGTCCCTGCTACAGAGCAGGAGTTGCCACAGCCCCAGGCTGAGACAGGGTCTGGAACAGAATCTGATAGTGATGAATCAGTACCAGAGCTTGAGAAACAGGATTCTACACAGGCAACCACACAACAAGCCCAGCTGGCAGCGGCAGCTGAAATCGATGAAGAACCAGTCAGTAAAGCAAAACAGAGCCGGAGTGAAAAGAAGGCACGGAAGGCTATGTCCGAACTGGGTCTTCGACAGGTTACAGGGGTTACTAGAGTCACTATCCGGAAATCTAAGAATATCCTTTTTGTCATCACAAAACCAGATGCATACAAGAGCCCAGCTTCAGATACCTACATAGTTTTTGGGGAAGCCAAGATCGAGGATTTATCTCAGCAAGCACAGTTAGCAGCTGCTGAGAAATTCAAAGTTCAGGGTGAAGGTGTCTCAAACATTCAAGAAAACACACAGACTCCAACTGTACAAGAGGAGAGTGAAGAGGAAGAGGTTGATGAAACAGGTGTGGAAGTTAAGGACATAGAATTGGTCATGTCACAAACAAATGTGTCGAGAGCAAAGGCAGTCCGAGCCCTGAAGAACAACAGTAATGATATTGTAAATGCTATTATGGAATTAACAATGTAACCATCTTGAAAAGAGGACCTTTTTTTGGTGTTTCAAAAGAGTAACTGCAGCTGGGTTTGAAATTTGTACTGTTTCTATCATTAATAAAGTTATGGCTTCTTGTTGGATAAAAAAAAAAACAAAGCATTTCCCTCCCAAATTTTCATTTTCTTCACTTGTAAAATGGCAATGGGCTATTGTAAAGACCATAAAACATAATATATATGGAGATGCTTGTGCAGATGTAGGCTTTCCATAATAACTGGACTATTATTCTGCCGGGTCAAAGGATCAGCACGAGTAAAAGTCATGAAATGTGAACACAAAAGGCATGTTTAAGAAAGCAAATAATCCGTATTAGCTGGAGCCTTGAAATCTAATGCAAGAGGAAACCGAAAACTACATTTAAGCAGTATGGTTGTGGGTCTTAAATACTAGAGGTAAGAGCTTACTGAACTTAATAGACAGGTCTCCCGATGTAGGTTATGAGTCTTTACTAACGACACCAGAGCAAGAGCCAGTATTCTCTGGGGAACTCTATAGCATCTGGTAATATCTATAAAGCTTCTATAAATAACAACTGATTATATTATGCTGTTTTCACAACTGATTTGGGAGCAGTGTAAATATTTCTTCAGTTTCCAAGTATTCCTGATTTGAAGTTGGGCTCCAGAAAGCTGTTTAACAGATGCAGTAACATTTTTAAGGTATACAAAAAGAAATATAAATGTTAAGCTAAATTTAGAACTATCTTAAAATTTTCCGGACTATAAGATGTAGCAGTCCAGCCATGCAGCTTGTGTATGCAAGGGGTGGGAAAGTGAGATAGTCACAACAACAAGGGTCTCGGGGACCAAGCACATGACCTTGGCAAAGCTGTGCTGAGTGACACAGGATTCTGAGGTGAACGCGGTGATGACCTTGAGAAAGCAACTGTGCTATTGAGTGTTCTGGTCTCAGACGCAGCCAGAGGATCCTGCTGAGAAGACCTTTGGAAAAAATGTACAGTTCAGAGGGAGACATTGCCAAGATTCTGAGGCAGTTCTGAGAGGTCTTCTTGAGGAAACCAGAAAGGCATCTAGTGTTATATAAAGAGCCTGGGTCCAGGAAGCAGAATACTTGGCTCTGAGGCCCAGCTAGTAACTATTAGCTGAATCTTCTACAAGATACTTTACCACCCTGAGACTCATTTTCATCATCTGAAAAATGGAATAAAGTTAGAGACTTATTCATAAGGTTGTTGTGAGAAAGAAATAATATTGCATCTTAAAAGACTTCTATGGAATTTAAGGTATTATACAAAATGTAATACATAAAACATAAGTGGCAGACCAGAGAAGTCAATAAAAAAAACTATTAAAAACTGGAAATTTTGTTTTAATTTTGTTTTAATTTTGTTTTAATTTTTTAACTATATATATGTTTGTGGGGTTTGGAGCACATTGGTTTTCTAGGCTCTAAGGTACCCAGATTTTATCTTGAACTCCTATAGTCCCTTTCCAATAAAATTAAAAGAAAATTCCTATTTGAAAAGCAAGATAAATCTCAACTAAAGACATCATTTAATAATTAAGAAAAGAGGACATGAATCGATGGCATCGCACAAGAGATTGAACCAAACACAGGGTTAGAAATGCCCAATGTATAGTTCTTGCACAAATTGAGACAGTATTTAGGATTCTCTTCCTGATGAGACAAGGGAAGAGCCTAGAGTTCAAAACGTATTTAAAATTAACATTAGAAGCCTTTCTATTCCAGGGACAGACATTCACTGCTGTACCTTGTATCTGGGACTCAAGTTCAAACTCATTTCACTGTGAAATGAGTTTCTGGGACAGTCAGAACGTGGAGACATAATGCTTTCCGTCTAGAAGCTAAATGTCTGGAAGCGGATCTTCTGAGACAAATAGAGTGAGACATTTATTAAATTTTTGCATACATTGTCAAACTGCTCACTAGAGAGGTTTCACTATTTTTAATGCTCATTAGCACTCCTAAAAAATGTCCATTTTCCCACTGCCTTGGGGAAACCTGGGTACTTGCCAACATGTGATATTCAAAAACTTTCTTTAGAGTTTAAAAATCTACTAGAGTATAAACTGTATCTTACTATCATATTTTATATTTCTTTGAACATAGATAACTGAAATTTTGGTCCTAAGAATTTTACTCAATGATCTAAATAAAATTATTTGATCAGTGGACTTTCACATTCTTCATTTATAAGATATTTACACATATTCTCACCCCCTTGCAAATGATGTGAATGTGTCTGTTTTCCTGAATCCTAAGTATTATATTTTCCAACCCTCACCTCAAATCTTAAAAAGAGAAACTTAAAAGAAAAAAAATAGTTTACTTCTTTTCATTAGTAGGTATTTGAACAAAATTTGGATAAACCTTTCTAAATTAACTTACAATAAATAAAAAGGGTGAGAATCAGACTATCTGCAGAATGAATTAATGTCTGGGGAAGATAAGGTGAAGATAAAGATAGATGGGAAGTTCAAGTGGGATTTAAAAGCCAGAACTCTTTTTAAACCAAGATACAGATCATATAATAATGCAAGAAGTGGAATTAAGGAAATGCAAAAGTAGAATTAGGAAAAAATAAATAAAACTGACCATATACAACTCATTCCATGCGCCCAATGACCAGTAAAAGAAAGTTACCATATCTCAGTGCTAGATTCCAGGAACTTTCCCCTTTTCAGGAGCTGATGCCATGCCACTTTGCATCCTGGGCTTAACCCTTGATTTCATTTCCATCTGGTGGTCTCCCTTCGGCCCTTTGGACTTGGCATGGGTACTTGGATTCCTTGGCTTTGAACTTTGTTGAATGCTGAAGACTTTAACTCATACTCACCTTTCCAATGCATTGCTCTTGGATCCCTTGGGTAATATCCTTTGGGCCATAACCTTTCCCTTATTTCAGACCACAAAGTTTGTGTGCAGCACGTACACTGGGGTGCTGCAAGTCTGTATAAAAGAGGTAATGATGGGTAAATGTAGTGGCCTTGTAGATGGAAAAGATTATCTGAGCTTTGCATCTCTTCTTCAGTAGTACTTGGACATATAAATACTCTTAATAGTAATAATTATCTGTCATAGTTCCTGAGCATGACCCTATGTTTTCATTACATGCTATTCAGAATGCAACAGCCTTCAACCACCTATTTACTCAACCAGATCCTTCAAGATTATAGCTTGAATACTACCTCCTTTATGAAGCCTTCCTGATTTGCCCAGGCTGTTAGTTCTGTTCTTTGTCTTCCTATAGTTGTTTGAAGAAATGAATAGTAAGTACCATGTTGTTTTGTAATGTTTCTGGATAAATATGCGTCTCCACAGCCGTACTATGGATTTCCTCTGTTTCACCAAACCTAGCAAACTTCCCTGCATATAGTAAGTGCTAAGTAAACTCTTCCTAAATAAAAATTTAGTGATGCCAGTGAGGAAAGCAAAACAAAAGCTATCACCTTCATTCCATAGAACAGAGGAAGTGATTGAAGTGTAAGAGACAAAGAGGACTGTCCAAGGTCACCAAGCTAGGCAATATCAAATCTGGGACTCAAGTTCAAATTCTTTGAAACTAATCATGAGATAGTTTTCCCTTCAAAATATCATCTTCTAATCAAAATGAGGTAATAGAATACTTAAACACGATAGTCGTAAAGAACCAGTGACCCAAAGCTTAGCAGCAGTGCATGAAGAGTTCTGAGTTTCTAATCCCAGAGCAAAAGTTTTAAGATTAAAATTTTTCTTGCTTTTAATTAGATCAGAGGAAATATTATATTCTCCCTGAGCTTATGCTAAGGGGTGGGGTAGTAAACACTCAGTTTAAAAAACTCAGGACTTGCGACTTCAAAGAAGTTCCAGACTGGTGAAAAGTTTCACAGATTAGGAAACATTTTTTTTAAGTTGCGCAAGTCAGTTGTTACGTATTTATGATCGTGTTCAATTTATAGAATACTTTATGTGTATTTTAAGTGGAACTTCCTTAGGGCAGTTGTGCAAAGTATGTTGATAGAATATTTTTCCCACTTCTCAAATGAAAAAAGTAAAATATGGAGGTTATAAGCAACTTAGGGGCAGAGTCTTCGATCTTCAGACCTTTCCTTAGGTCACGGAACTGAATAATGAGACAAAGAGCTGTTTTATGGCTACACTTCCTCTTCAATCCAGACTGCTCAGCAGACCCTTGCTCTGTGCAATGGAGTGTATTTATTCAGAGGTATCTGTGGAATGTCCAGAGCAGAGCTGGTGGTCTCACAGTGTGCCTTTGAAGAACAGCAGATTTCCAGCTTTCAAAAAGCATCCTTACTTTGAGGTTAAAGCTCCCTCATTATTCTCACGACTACTTCTGTCCACTCCCTGACTCCTTCCTCTTAAATTCTCTTTCTCAGTGAACCCATACCCACCAGTTGCCAACTTAGGTACTGTCTTAGACTAGTTTTCCCATCCCACATCAAACATTACGTCAAGCCTGTTGCTTCTTGGCGCTCTGCCTCTTGCAGCCATCCTTTCTCCCTTCCTCACTGTGACTTGGGTCAGGTCAGGTCATAATACATCTATTAGACCTCCCTCCATCCAGTCTTGCCCATTCCAATCCTGTGTTACACACAGTCCAGCCAGACTGTTCTTCCAAAACAGAAATTAGACTGTGGCTTTTTCAGTGCTTTAAACCTTTTCTGCTCTTTTTGGCTGATCTTTGGCTCCTCTCCTCACCTCTTTGCCCTCATTCCTTTCACTCCTTCTTAAGGATTAAGTTTCAAACTCCTTAATATGGCTTGGGAGGCTTTCATGATTTGTCCGTGTCTTACCACCCTCATCTCTCCTTACCCTTTTTTCATATTCTATGCTCCATCCAAACTGAGCCACTTACGGTCCCATGAAGGCACCTTGCTACTCTTCCACCCTGTTCTGTGGCCGAGGTACATGCGACTTCCTCCAGCTGGAGCATCTTTTCACCCTATCCTCCACTTTATCGCTTCTCCTTGCACACTCAGCCTGCATGGCTCGCACTTGTGCTTCTGACCTCAGCCGATATTCCAGTCCCTTCAGGAAGCCTCCCAAGCCCTGGGAGCTGAGTTAGGGCTCACGTGCTGGGCTGGTTGATACCTGGTGTTTACTCCTAACTAACACAAGTGGCATCATTTTAAAACTGCACATTTATTGGGTATTTCCTCTATTATAGTCAGCAATTCGAGTGCAAAGACTGTGCCTTTGTGCAACTCTACAATAGTTGGCATAATAATTACACATAGTAGGCCTTCAATAAATGTTAGTTGAAAGAATAAAGGATCTCATTAGTGAATAGAGGATTGATATCATGGAGGTCTTTGTAAATTTAAGTTGTGTTATCCAGGAGGATTAGCATATTAACACCTCCCTAGTCCTTGCCTAACACACATCACTTTTTTTTTTTTAACATCTTCATTGGAGTATAATTGCTTTACAATAGTGTGTTAGTTTCTGCTGTATAACAAAGTGAATCAGTTATACATATACATATGTTTCCATGTCTCTTCACCTTTGCGTCTCCCTCCCTCCCACCCTCCTTATCCCACCCCTCTAGGTGGTCACAAAGCACCGAGCTGATCTCCCTGTGCTATGTGGCTGCTTCCCACTAGCTATTTTACGTTTGGTAGTGTATATATGTCCATGCCACTCTCTCACTTCGTCCCAGCTTACCCTTCCCCCTCCCCATATCCTCAAGTCTATTCTCTAGTAGGTCTGTGTCTTTATTCCTGTCTTGCCCCTAGGTTCTTCATGACCTTTTTTTTTTTTTCTTAGATTCCATATATATGTGTTAGCATACGGTATTTGTTTTTCTCTTTCTGACTTACTTCACTCTGTAGGACAGACTCTAGGTCCATCCACCTCACTACAAATTACTCAATTTCGTTTCTTTTTATGGCTGAGTAATATTCCATTGTATATATGTGCCACATCTTCTTTATCCATTCATCTGTTGATGGACACTTAGGGGAGTTTGATCATATTATACAACTTTGGCAAGTGTTTATTTTTGCTATTTTCTTATTGGGAGTAGAGCTAAAGATTACGATGGAGCTGTGATAAGCAAAGTAGCTTGAAAAATCTTGACATTTGTCTCAACTTTGCCAATGATCAAGCCTTATTCTGGCTTTGTCTTTAGATGTATAACAACTACTGGAACTCCTAGCCAAAGTATTTTGGCACTGGTTAAATACCACAGTTTTATCAAATGAAAAATGAGTCAGTCTATAAATTAGTCTCTGGTAATGGTTTAGTGGGCTGCTTTTCAAACTTATCATGCATAAGAATTCTGGAGAGGCCTGGTGTTTCTGTAGTTCCCACCTTCAAAGACACTTGGGACAGTCTCAAGAATTTGCATTTCTTATAAGTTCCCAGCTGTAGCTGATGCTGGCAGTTCACAGACCACGGCCTAGCACTAGTAGAGCAAAAATCAACAGTTATTTATTGAGAGCTTGCAGTGTGAAAGACACAACAGGTAGGGAAAGAGCCTGCCAAAAGGGTATCCAATCAATTCCACAAATATTTATTGAGTACCTACAGTGCCACCAAGTGCCAGCCTATACACCGGATTTAAGATATTAATATGACACTATCTCTGTTCTCTTAGAGCCCCCGGTGTAGTGGCAGAAATTAATATTGGTAAGAGAGATAGTACATACTATGGTTGTCCACATAAGTGGTTCAGCTCCTCTAGAGCACAGACTAACGTATGTGCTGGGTAAAAATAGGAAAGAAAATTTCAGACCAGAGCATGAGGGCTTTAAATCTCATCTTAAGGAATTTGTGCATGCTTTTGTTGGCCACGGGAAAGCAAAATATTTTTAAAAGGGAATGATATGAATCGTTTCTTGGAACACTGATAGCAACTTCTGATAGCAGTTTGTATGGTTGTATGGAGGGACTGAGAATGGAGACAAAGACACTAGTGAGGAGGAGGTTGCAATGATTCCAGCAAAAAGTAATGAGAGGATAAAGTAGGGAGTTGCAGTAAAATTTTAATACAAATATATAGTCCCCTTCCGGCACAGCAGTAGAACTCCTGGGGCTTTCTTAATTCTCAGGAATATTTAAGGTCCTGTAAAGTTTTTCTACATCAATTTGTTGGCTCTTTCTTCATGTTCAAATAAAGAGAAACATCACGTCTATTTTGTTTTTTAGTGCATTCCCAGCACATAATAAAGTTACTGGCACATATTGGTGTTAAATAAACATATATTGATCGATTGCCAAGCTGGAAAAGGTCCTACATATCATCTAAACTTACCCCTTCATTATTTGTTCACAAATAGTGAAACTGAGGCCAAAAAAGAGGAATTGACTAAAATCATACAACTGGTTACTAGTCAAACTAGAACTAGAACCCGCATGTCTTGACTTCCCATCCAGTGCTTTTCAACATGACACCAAGCCCCAATCAGGCTTCTGTTAAAGTCGATATTGTGTTAGGGATAATGAGCTACTTCTATGACCTCACTGTTCTCTGTTTTTCTGCCACATGCTGTGGCCTGGCAGACAGCAACCCGTTTAAGTCATCTTCTTCCAGTCAATGGCATCCTTGACTAAGATAATAAAATGTGTTTTTCTTCAATATATAGCCCACTTCAAGTGGTTTGTTTTTCTCTATTCTGTATTTCACTACAAGTTACCACCGCTTAATTCCATAAGCCTTTCAAAAGATGAAAGTAAAGTGGTTTAGCAAGCAGTAACTGCTGAGAGAGATTAAATCCTCAAACCACATCCTCAGTTAAAAAATGTATCACATGGAAAAAGGCACCAGAACCTCCTGACTAAACCTTGTAAAATGCCTCTGTTGTGAATGTTCCTGGTCATGTCTCCAATAAAGCCCCCAATAAATGCTTTGTATTGGTCTCAGAATGTGTATTCTGGGCAGTACTAGAATTCCCAAAGGGAAATTGGCCAGTTTCCTACTATTTACAGTTGTCCATCTGTGCAATGCCTTGGTGTTATATATGCTTCACAGTCATATAGAGTTTCTTGTATCTCAGATAAGAAAAAGACTAGGTTATAATTCCAAAGTCTTAGATGTTGGTTGTTACTCACAGGGTATGTGACCTCAAATTCGCTTTAACTCTCTGAGTTAATTTCCTCATATGTTAAAAGAAACAATAATATCTTACAGCATTTAGGGAGAAAGTGTATATGAAAGTACGTGGAAAGTTCTGATACAGTCATGTTTTTAAACATTTACTAAGAAGTATCAGTGTCCACCTGGATCAATTTTATATGGTTTTATTACCATGTTGTAGGGTATAAAGGCGGAAGATCTTTGTTAGTAACATATCCAAGGCTTTCTAGAGTCACCAGCTCATATGTCTATATTTCCTTCTGATATAGATGTTTAGTGCTATAAAATTCCCTTTAAATATTGCTTTAGTAACATCTCGCAAATTTTGAGGATACCTTCATTTTTATCCAATTCAAAATAATTTTTAATTTCCTTTTTGAAATCTTCTTTGACTCATATATTTAGAAGTATATTGATTAGTTTCCAAATATGAGGTTCACTGATTAACATCTAATTTAATTCCATTATTGATAAAGAACCTACAGTGTAAGGCTTGAATCCTTTTAAATTTATCGATATTGGTTTTTATTGATATGACCCAGAATATAGTGTATTTTAGTTAATTTCCTGTGTACACTTAAAAATAATGTACATTCTGTGCTTGTTAGGTAGAGTGTTCTATAAATGTTAATTCGATCAAGTTGGTTGATAGTGTTGTTCAAGTTTTCTGCATATTTACTGATTTTCTATCTACTTTTTCTATCAGTTATTGAAAGAGGAATATTTAAATTCTTTCTGTGTTTTTATATTTAAAGTGGGGTTTCTTTTAGGCAGCATATAGTTGGTGCTTGCTTTTTATTCAATTTGATAGTCTCTAACTTTTAATTGGTGAGTTTAGATGATTCACATTTACTGTGATTATTGATATGTTTAGGTTTAAATTTTCCATCTAGTTTTTTGTTCCCTATTTGTCTCATCTGTTCTTTGTTCCCTTCTCCCTATTTTCTGTTTTCTTTTGGCACTTGTTATGATTCCATTTTATCTCCTTTGTTGGCCTATTAGCTACAATTTGTTTTTTTATTCCAGAAGTTTCTTTACCTTATTACAATTTATATTTTCCAGTGATATTATACTACTTTATATATAAGAATTTTATAAGAATATACCTCCATTTCTCTTCTGTTGGCCTTTATGTTATTGTTGTCATACACATCACTTACACATATATTATAAACACCAACTACATTGGTACTGTTTTGATTTAAATAGCTAATTATCTTTTAAATAGATTTAAGAGATAATTTTACAAAATTGTATATATTTAATACATATATATCATATACTTAATACATATATTTAATACATATAGTTACCATTTCTAGACTTCTTAATTCCTTTCTTTCCATCTGGTATTATTTTTTCTTTCCTCCTAAAGGATTTCCTTTAAGATTTTTTTGTGTTGATTTTCTGGTGAATTCTGTAGGCTTCTGTATATCTCAAAAAGCCTTTAGTTTGCCATCATTTTGAATGATATTTTCACTGGGTATAGGATTTTAGGTTGACAACATTTTTTTCTGAACACTTTCAAGAACCTACACCACTGTCTTCCTCTTTGCATTGTTTTCTACAAGAAATTGTCTGTTATCCATCTTTGTGTCTCTGGATATAATCTGTTTTATTTCCTGGGTTTAAATTTTTTTTCTTTTTTATTATAGGTTTTGAGCAATTCAGTTGTTATGTGTCTTGGTGTAGCTCCCTTCATGGTTCTTATGTTTGAAGTTTACTGGGCGTACAGAATCTGTAAGCTTATAGTTTCCATCAAATTTGAAAAAAATTTGATTATTATTTCTGCAAATATGTTTTTTTGTCCTGCCTTTCCTCTCTTTCAGGGACTTGAGTATATGCAAGGAGCTTGCTATTCTCCTACAGCTCACTGATTCTGAGTATTTTCTTTTTAATCTTTTCATTTCATTTTGATAGTTTCTCTATTCTTATGACTTCAATTCACTGATCTTTCCTTCTGCTCTATCTAATCTCTCATTAAACCAGAGGATGTATTTTTCATCTCAGACAATGTAATTTTCATTTGTAGAAATTTGATTGGGTCTTTTAAAAATATCTTCAATGTCTCTACCTAATATAACCAACATTTCCTCTATCTTTTTGAACATATAAATATAATTATGGTAAGTATTTTAATGTCCTTTCTAGAAATTCTAAAATCTGTGATAGTTCTGGGTTTCCTTTATGATTGATGGATTTTTTCTTTATTATATATCATATTTCTTGTTTTTTTGTATGCCAAGTAATTTTAACTAGATGCCAGACATTGTGAATTTTACATTGTTGAGTGTTTGTTATGACCTGAATCATGTTCCTCCCAAAAAGATATGTTAAAGTCTAACCCCCATTACCTCAGAATGTAACCTTATTTGGAAAAAGAGTCTTTACAGAGGTAATCAAGTTAAAGTGAGGTCATTAAAGTGGGCTTTAATGCAATGTGACTAGTGTCCTTATTAAAAAAGGGAATTTGAACACAGGAAGAGAAACACATAGAGGGAAGACAATGTGAAGACACACAGGGAGAACACTATATGAAGACAGAAGATTGGAGTGATGCATCTACAAAACAAGGAATGCCTGAGGCTACCAGAGGTGAAGAAAGAGACATGGAATAGCATCTTCTCTAGTACCTTCAGAGGGAGCATGACCCTGATGACACCTTGATTTCAGACTTCTGGACTCCAGAACAATGAATTTCTGTTGTTTGAAGCCACACAGTTTTTCATACTTTATATGGCAGCTAGGGAATTAACATACTGCTGGATATTTTTGTATTCTTATAAAAGTTCTTGATCTTTGTTCTGGTATGATGATAAATTACTTGGGAACAGTTTGTTCCTTTTGAGTCTTGCTTTTAAGCTCTTCTAAGATTGTGTAGTGTAGCATTTATTCTAGGGCTCATTTTACCCTGCCACTGAGACAATGCCCTTATTCTGAGCACTCTACACAAAATCTCCATAAATTAGGAGTTTTTCTTTGTGTGGTTGTGTAGGAAGAGGCACTCTTCTTGGCCTTCTGTGAGCTCCAAGTACTGTAATAACAGTACTAATCCCTTCGGGTGGTAAAAGAACAACTGTATATACCCTTCACCAGTATTCCCCTATTGCTAATATTTTACTGCATTTACTATATTTTTGCTTGCTTTCTCTTTTTTCCTCTGATTACTTACTTGCTTATTTATTAGTGGACTCATGAATTCATATTTATTCAATGGTTTATAATTAATTACTGTGTTTATTTTGGTCATGATATTGTACCATATGTGGTCACTGGAAGCTCCTTCAAGCTAGTTTCTATGTCCCTTATACTTTTTTGAACACTTTTACTTTCTGGACTAACAAGTTCTTTTACTTTCTGGACTAACAAGGCTCACTTTGACCTGCCCCAACACTGGTACCATTCATAACTTTAGGAGCCGCAATTCCTGTCAGTGGATATGGTACTAGAGACCAAGATTCATGTACTAAGTGTGCTCATTGCAACTGCTATGTAGAACTTAAATACTTTAGCTTAAATATTTGTATGCTATATCTATATAGATAGTCCATTGAACTCAAACTAAATGTAACCTCCCTGTGGTCACTCCAAGGCCACACTTCATGAATGGAAGTGTGACAGAAGGAAGTTGAGTGAAAAGAAAAATATGTAAACTTTATAACAGTATAAGGCCATAGGGATACAAGGCAAGGGCTCCTACCAGACCTCAGGAAGGGTCTATAGAAAGTTTACATTCATTAGCTCCATTGTAAATCTGCTTTAGTCTACTGAAAAGTTGATTTCATCCCTTATTATGGGGGAGGAGGCTGTCAATAACAAGAAGCTTTTGCAGAACAAACTAAACTAGGTAAATTAATTGGGATTTTATGAAAGTTTTTTATTCAACATTTGTGAATTTCTTTAAACTCTTCAACATCTTTTTACAGTCCACCATCTTGAATTTTCCCAATGGGTCACTTTTCATTCCAATGTTTTATTGACTCTTGTGTGTTCAAAATTACTAAGAGAAGATATATGACTTGAAATTATTTCATTTCAACCCTATTATGTAAAAATATGCTTTTACATTTCTGAGCACAATATTTGGGATCAAATAAGCCTTTGAACAATTGAAGAACTACAGCTAATTGGAAGTAAGTAGTTCAAGGCCTAGAGTGCCTGGCTAGGATGTCCATCTCTTTGCCCTCTAGAGCCTTCAAGGTGATAGGTACTGCCTTTGTTATGGAACTAGAGGAGAATCCATTATTCTTTAATGGGAAGGTATTGGCTGTTAGAGTGATGTGGTGCCTTGTTTAATCAAGGATGACTCAGGTTTATTCTTGCTTCCCTGGAATTCTGTACACATTTAAAAAATTAACACATATCTAAACATAACTTTAAGGTTCTATCATTCTGCTAGGAAAGTATTATATTATAATCCAGGAATCATATATACAAAGTAAATCTATATAATAACTGGAGTACTTTGAAAGAATTTATACGTATTTTTCCTCTGGGAAATTTAAAAAATAAGTTAGAAATGTCTTATCTAGAAATTAACATTTGGATCATTAATGTACCAACCAATTGATAAGTTAGAAACTGACTATTTATACTGTACATAATTTTATGAACACATAATAAAATGTCTACAATATTATTAACTTAACTGTTCTCATCTATCAATCAGTAACATGTAAACCAAAATAAAACTTAAGAACTAGGAAGTTTTACTGGGTATCTAAGAGGGACCACATTTTCAACATGCAAACTTATCTGTAAAATTTTTTGTTTTTGTTTTTTCTGGTATTTTATCTTCTTCTATGAGTCCTTTGTGACACTTATAAAAACTATCAAGGTCAGTTAGGTAGTCTATTCCCTAGGGAGAATTTAATTACAAAGGCAAAAATAAGTGTCATCAGTTTGAATATCATTCTGCATCCAGAAAAAATAAGAAAAATGAAATGCGTAAATCACATGGACTTGTTATGATTTGAACTCTTGGGTAAAGTCAAATATTAAAATTGTTATATTCAATTTAATTATTTAACAAAACTAATACTCTTATGTTTTAAAATAAAAATATAAAAACTACATTAAAAGTTTCTTAGCCTTTCTCATCTACGAGAGAAATGTTAAAGAACCCAACTCCTAAGTATTTTAGAATTTATATAAAAGTGACATATTTTAAATCAATTTGAACTCTGGTGGTGACTTGCACAGGTACCTGAATTGCACAGACATCTTCTAAGATTTCCTTATGTCCCCATTAAAAGTTACTAGTGCAGGCAGCCCTCTGTTACCAAGGGCATTGACTTACACATCGAAGGTCATGAGATCAGATCCTATCTCTGATGACGACTGGTTCTGTGATCTTGAGAAAGTCAGTCCAGGAGTCTCAGGGATGTTATGTATAAAATGAAGGAGGTAATTATATTGGTGCAGGACCCTCAGACTAGTGTCAATTCTTAAAATTTTTGTTACTGGTCTGAGATGAGTACAGAAATCGAGAACAAATATTTAGAAATATTCCATCACATTCTGACAGGGTCACTTTACTTCTTTTGGAAACCTGATAAAACATAAGGCCTATATTTTGCTTATCTTTTTTCTACTAATTAATTTTAATTTTGTTTTTCTAAAAGTATCAATATTTGACAGATGGGTGGTGGAGTGAAAGAAGCAAACACCTGGTCCTTTTCACAGAAACAGAACCAAATGATCCCCAAAGTGTCTTTTTGTTCTAATAAAGACTACCACTGTATGATTCTAAGATGGTTCATTAGGAAAACAGCAATTGTCTAACTTTCACTTCCCTCTAAGCAGTTTATAAGAGCACAGGAAAACACAGCTTTTGCCAAAGTTCTTGCCATTCGCCAACCAATTTTGATTATGAAAGGGTATCTGGGCTACTCATGTAGTAGCTAATTTGGGCTTGTCCAGACAAAATCAGAAAAGGAATTATAAGGCTGGCTTTGGTATGAAGCAACAAATAGAACATGTACTATGTTTCCAGTTGTTTCAGGAGAAAACTTTCTTTAATTCTAGTTCAGGAAGCAATGCCAAATTTCCAAAGGAATCTACTTGTTAGTGTTCAATGCACAAATAGTGGAAAGATATTCTTGACTAAATGTGAGACCACGAATGCTCACATGCTTTAGTATTCAAGAAATTTAAAATAAATACATAGGTATTTATACATTTATGGTGCCTGCTCTGAAATCCATATAAAGTAATCTTATGACTAGAAATAGTGTGTAGACTTCTAATTGGCATAGGTATGACTTAACAACAACAACAAAATCACCAGACTGGAATTTTTTTTTTTTTTTTTTTTATTGGCTGCGTTGGTCTTCATTGCTGTGCGCAGGCTTCTCACTACGGTGGCTTCTCTTGTTGCTGAGCATGGGCTCTAGGTGCATGGGCTTCGGTAGTTGTGGCTCGTGGGCTCAGTAGTTGCATCACGCAGGACCTAGAGCATGCCGGCTTGAGTAGTTGAGGTGTGTGGACTCAGTAGTTGCAGCACACGGGCTCTAGGGTGTGCGGGCTTCAACAGTTGTGGCCCACGGGCTCAGCAGTTGTGGCTCGTGGGCTCTAGAGCACAGGCTCAGTAGTTGTGGCACACGGGCTTAGTTGCTCCACGATATGTGGGATCTTCCCAGACCAGGGATTGAACCCATGCCCTCTGCATTGGCAGGCAGATTCTTAATGACTGCACCACCAGGGAAGTCCCACCAGAGTGGAATTTGAAGACAAATTCTAGCTCCCATTTCTGCCAATGATACATGATCACTTAACTCTCCAGGACATAGGGAAAACACATGTTAAATGAGAAAATTAAACAGATAAATCTAAAATACCTCCATTTTTAATGATGTGTGTTCCAAAATGATGTTATTTTCTGCTTCTAAAAGCGAACATTGTATTCTCATTTTTTATTAGGCATTAACAAGAGATTGACCTATAAGCCATTAGAAAACCAGAAACTGTTTAATATAACAATAAAAAGTCCAATATTTTCTTACTATTTCTTTCTAAACTTTGAAGCCTGAAATAAAAAAACTTACAATTAGTCCTTTATTGTGAGTGACAATGATGATAGTAACCATTGCTCACAGATAACATGCTCTTTCTCATAGTAGAAATGGGTTCAGGCTGATCCAGTTATGTTTCCTCTTTGTTATAACCTCTTTCCTTTTTGTTATCAACATTTTGGAGTGACTCGAACATGGGGTAAAAATGGAGCAAAACTACCTAAGCTCAAAAAGAGGATTTGCCCCTAACCTAGATCTGTTAAGCAAGGTACTTAACTTAATACCACTGGACAAACACTCTGGATCTTGGTATAAGAGGTGTTGGAGTGTATTTTTTTCTACCATCCTGATTAGTATTATCACTTTCTGAATGATAACGTTCTCTTTAGAAAATTCTGAAGGGGACCTGTATCGCAATCCTCAAATGTCAAAATTAAGAAAGCAATAACATTCATTTGTTTTATATGATTGTCCTTTTAAATGATTTATTATATTTTTAGATTGGAAAGAACTAAGAGGCCTTTTAATCCATTTTTAAATTGGTCAATGTCTGTGGACTGTCTACATTAGAATTTTTGGTGAAATTTTTAGATTCCTTCTCTTTGTAATGTCCCTTTCTCATTTTCTAGATTCTTATTCAGTAGAACCAAGAACTAGGTTCTAGAAATCTGTATTTTTAAAAAGTTACCTATACCACATTTTCTTTATCCATGCAGCAACCTAAAAGTCCACTGACAGATGAATGGATAAAGAAAATGTGATATATATATATCACATGGTAGTTGGGGATTCTTTTTTTGTTTGTTTTGTTTTCTTCATAATTTTCACCCATTATTCTTACCTTATGCCATAAATACTTTAAAAATAAACGATGTAAAATTTTGTCGTTTTAAAGCATGCTTTTATATTCATTATGTTGCTAAAACATCATAAAGAAATATTCACATTATACAGAACAGAAAATGGAGGCTACTTCAAGAGATTAAAATGTATTGCTCAACATCATACATAATCAGAGAACAGTAGGTAGTCACATACTCAGCACAGCTACGATCAGAAGACTTGTGCTCTCTCCACTAGTAATCAGAACTAATGTACATGTAGTGTTTACTACACTGAACAGATTTTTAAGGTTTTTACTTGTATTAATTTCGTGAATCTTCACAATAACCCCATGAGGTAGGCACACCATTATTATTTCTCTCTTTACCTGTGAGGTGACACATACAATGAGGTTTAAATTAACTTTTCAGATATCACCCAACTAGTAAGTGACCAACCTTACATTATTAACTTCTAAGCATGCTATGTTTCCCCAAATACACATATGTTGCCTGAGGTGTATAGATAAGGATGTGTTGAAAAGACAGCTAATTAAACCATAAATAGTAATAAAATCAAGTATTATATTAGCATTTGTTAATACCTTTTTCTTAACTGCTTTCAGCTCTCTTAAGACTATTTTGCCATTCTCCATCACCTGATATTCTGGCCAAGGACAATGAACACATAAAGATTCTTCTGTCAAGTATTTGACTACATGGGATATTGGACATTTAGTCCCAGTTAATAAAGATATAACTGCTACTTTGCTCTCTAGAAACCAAGAATATATTGTATCAGTTATCTATTGATGCCTAACAAATTACCTTCAAACACAGTGGCTTAAAACAATGATGACTTATTATTTTTCATGATTCTATAGTTTGAATGGGTGTTTATTCTGTCCATCTCATCTGGGCTCACTTATGTAGCTATATGCAGTTGGCGGGATGGTTGGGGGATATACTTAGCTGTGATAGCGACGATGCTTGGCCTCTCCCTCCACATGGTCATTCCCGCCAGGGTTTCTTTACAGCGTGGTAAAGGATTACAAGTGAGCCCCAGTGCATGAGCCCTTTTCAAAGTCTCTGCGCCAGAGTTAATATGGCAAAGAACAACCCAAGGACACAGATACGTGGAGGCAAAATTCATGGGAGCCTATTACTGTAACAATCCCTGTAAAATTTCTGTCCCTCCCACATGCAGATTACACTCAACCATACCAAGATTCCCAAATATCATCCAATCATATTAGACTCAGAGTGCTAAATCTTGTGATCTGCATCAGTTTGGGATATAGATGAAGCTTGTCAGTAGTGGATGAAGCTCCAGTCCAGGGAGCTATTTTTAACAAAGGAAGTTATCCAACAATAAAGTTACAAAGCCAGGAAAACAGCTATAGACACACTCAGTCAAAATAGGGATGGGCGGGGAGTGACATAGCAATCACTGTGTGTAAGCAATTCTGAAATACAGCTAGCATGTGATGTCAGAACCCCCTATTCTAGGAGCAGGGAATAGTTTTTAAATTAAATTCAGTAATCCAATGTTTCCAGTCCAACCAATTAGAGTTGTTCTTTAATCCAATGTTTTTCAGATTCTTTTTATTGAAGCATAGTTGATTTACAATATTGTGTTAGTTTCTGGTGTACAGCAAAGTGATTCAGCTATATATGTATATATATATATATATATATACACACACATATATATATACATATATATACATATATATATACATATAACTTTTTCTTTTTCTCTTTGTCATATTCAATCCAATATTTTTCTCTTTCTCAGCTCTGCCTCTAAGACGTCTTTCCTTTTCATCAAAAAGTGGCCTGTGTTTGCAGCTGAGAATTTTTCTCAGCCTACTGCCTGCCTATAGAAATTTGAGTCCAAAGGCATTTGTTTTGCCTTTTGGACTCTCTTAGTCTCCTTTAATCAAAGTTGGTGGTGTTTTTCTCAGCATATCCCTCTTAAACTTTATATATTTCCCATGAAACTGAATGGATGTCACCGCCTACCCAAAATGCCACATCCACAAATTATTTGAGAAAAGTCTCTCTCTATTCTTAGCTACATGTGAAGCTGCTGTGGGACAGTGCCCTTCACAAATGTAAAATGCCTTTGTCCAACCGAGAAGGTACTGAAAACCAAAAGTAGAAGCATTTCAAAAAGGGACAATAACTCTGGTAATGCTGCTTCTAAGTTAAATAATATAAAACAGAACTGATGATTGAATTTGGTTAATGAGGTTTGTTGGTGTCCCTGACAAGTAGTTTCAGTGGAGTGGAGGAATGGGTTCCTGATTAGAATGTGTTGGGGAACAAATGGAAGGGAAGAGATGAGGGCAGCATGTACAGACTAATTTCTAAGGAGCCAAAAGCATGGGATCTGTAAAGGTTTGTTGTTGTTGTCTTAAGATAAAATATATTATAGCAGGTTTGCGATGTCAGAATACTTTGGCAGAAAGTGTAAGATTTATGATGTAGGAGTAATGTCCTTGAGAAGTTAAGAGGAAATAGGGTTCAGTACACAAGTGAAAATCCTGACTTTAAATAGGAACAGGGATAGTTCATCATTTTAACAGAAAGGATAGCACAAAATACAGATTCTAATGCAGCTCGGGTTTAGTTTGTTGGAGGGAGAATGTTGAATCTCTATTTTGATGGCTTTTTTTTTTTTTCATTTTTCAGGTGAATATAAAAAGCAAATTTATATGCATCCGTAAGGATGTAAGAGAGGTTTTCAGATATGGGAAAAGGCATAAACTAGGTGTCCAAAGAGAGGAGAAAGGTATATTGACTCAGGCGGTGTAGCTGGATTGCTCAGTAGCCCTGAGGTCACATCTGAGGTTTGTGTTGTAAATCTAAAGAACAGTATGGAGGGTCCTTAAAAAACTGAAAAGAGAACTACCGTATGACCCAGCAATCCCACTACTGGGCATATATCCGGAGAAAACCATAATTCGAAATGATACATGTACCCCAATATTCATTGCAGCACTATTTACAATAGCCGGGACATGGAAGCAGCCTAAATGTCCACCAACAGAGGAATGAATAAAGAAGATGTGGTACATATATACAATGGGATATTACTTGGCAATAAAAAAGAACAAAATAATGCCATTTGCAGCAACATTCATGGACCTAGAGATTGTCATACTGAATGAAGTAAGTCAGACACACAAAGACAAATATGATATCGCTTACATGTGGAATCAAAAAAAAGGGTACGAATGAACTTATTTCCAAAACTGAAAAAGAGTCATGGATGTAGAAAACAAACTTATGGTTACCAGGGGATAAGGGAGGGAGGGATAAATTGGGAGATTGGGATTGATATATACACACTACTGTATATGAAATAGATAATGAGTAACCTGCTATATAGCACAGGGAACTCTACTCAATGTTCTGTAATGTCCTATATGGGAAAAGAATCTAAAAAAAAAAAAAGAGTGGAGATATGTACATGTATAACTGATTCACTTTGCTGTATACCTGAAACTAACACAACATTGTAAATCAACTATACTCCAATAAAAATTTTAAAACAAACACATAAATAAATAAATAAAGTGAGCTGTAAATCACAGCATACTTATCTGTTTTACTCCAGCTATGTTTGACTACTCAGGTGTCAACACAGAGTAATCAGAAACTTGGCTTTTACCCAGAAAGATCAATGGAAAGAGAGGTATAAAAAAGTCCCAGAGAAATACATTAGTTTGTAAGGCATGACAACAGTCAGCAGTGGTGGAGCCATTTGAGAAGATGAGTATATCAGAAAGTTAAATCACCATCCTACCTCCCACTTCTATCTCATTCTCACTGCTGTAACCTATTTATTAATAACATTATTTTAATCTTAAAATGAAACCGAAAAAAATAACCTACGAAAATGCAATTTTGAAATTCAAGGTTGCTATCAGAAAGCAACAGCATTTTCTTTCTTTTTTTTTTTTGATTGATTACGCTGAATAGAGTAGTAACTTGAACTAATCTGTGCTGAACACCTCCTTGGCTCCAAGATTTCTTAAGTGAATCTTCTCCTTCAAGTGACCATTGTAAAAATTTTTATACGTGGGCATTGTGTTCCTGATTTTAATGACAAATAAATTGAAGATCCTGGGTGGTAAATAATTTGCCCAACGTTTCACAGCAAGTAAAAGAACTTTATCAAAGCTTTTTCCACACTGCCTTGCATACCCTAAGCCCAGTTCTGAACCTGGGCAAGACTAAGAATATTGCTTTTGAAATGGCCTTTAGATTACCAGTTTCAAATTCCTTCTTTAGAAGAAAGGCACAGACATTACTTTGAATTCACTAACAAAACTCTGAAGTGTAAGATGGGTAAGGACTTCAACCTCATCATAAGAGAGAGAAAGACTCTCTGACTGGGCCAAATGTTAGTGACAAAAATAAGAACCATAAAAATAGTCTGAGGTAGAGCCAAGCACATAACTTGTCCCCAGAGGAATTCTCCAGGAAGCCTGAAAAGGCCACAGTCCACACACACTTACGGGAGAGTCACCTGGTGCCAAGTTCTGAGATCCTCTGGGATCAGCTGAATTACACCCATCTTCATCCGCTTGGCCTTGAACTACTGATACTTACTGCTCTGTGCCAAATCCTCTGTGGATCAGGAACCACATTTGGATCATCATTCCCCTCAAAGTCTAGATGACACACAGGAATGTTTTTGAGACATGTCAAAAACATTCCACTCCCTTCACTTTTATTAGTGGAAGGAATTTGAAGGACACCGAATGAGGAAGTCAAGCCCAGCTACTGAGTAGTATGGTTATTGTATTCCACACACCCAGACAAAGATGGAATTAGTTGAGAGAAATAAAATTTACTTTCGGATGAGGGATCTGGAACCCAGAGAGTAAAGCAACTTTATAAATAACTCACAGGATGAAAGGGTTTCACTGAGGTAAGCTCAAAGTCCTCTGACATACAAACCAGTATTCTTTCTAAGGTATGGGGAGAGTAGGGTGGGAGTTAAAGAAAAATTTCTGTCTCAGCCAGAAGGTCACTCTAACCACAAGCACCAATATCACTCAAACAAGTGCTTTCAGGGTCCTTGATGGTTTATTGCAAATTCTCAATTTTCCTGTGAAGGAGCCAATCTGTGTTACTACTCCAGCCAAGGGGACCCACCCTTTGGCAGGTTGAACAGAATCTTAAGGGTACAGTTACAAAGGGCTCCTGTTTACAGTGGAACCATTCAAGAAAGCCAGTTTTGCTTTGCAAAACATATTTATTTATTCTTTATAATGAAAAATAGTCAACAGAAATCTTTCTCCACTGGGTGAAGAGCAACTTTGTGCTCTACTTTTCTCGTTATTTTGAGCCTCAATATGGGCTTCTCTCTGGGGTTGCCATGAGCAAGATAATCCTTCCAGCTCTGACCATCAGCTCACCTCTACAGACATGAGGCTCTATTTGTAGTGACTGACATGGAAGAGACTCCATCTGAACATTGTTCATCATCTAGTAATGCATGATGGGTAGCTATTACTTGTATTCTTATGTTCCTGCCTCCAGATTAACATCAATTCAATCCATCTTCCATATCGCCAGCAGCATTGTTTTACTGCAATGCACCTTGGACCCCAAACTTCTTAATATGACATTCTAGGCTCTTTTACTAACTAGCCCCAATTTCTAGGTCCATTTTCTGCCATTTACCTCCACAATCCATATGATCCAATCACACAATACTAAGTATTGTTATTAAAAATATCTTCATGTTGTATCTCTTTGCCTTTTTATTTGTGCTCTTCCACCTTTCTGAACACCATTTCTTCCTTGCCCTGCTGTAAAAATTACTTTTCCTAGTGGCCAATCTAAAATGTTCTATCCACATTGTAGTTTTTTAAATTCCCATTTCTTAACAAAAATTAATATCTTCTTTATATGTCTTTCGTAAAAGTTTATACTTACCTTTATAATTGTGTGTGTGTTTTCTTTATATTGAATAATTTTGTGTGTGTCTTCAGATGTTGTGAGAGTCTTGGGAGCAGGGACTAAATCTTATTGTCCTTACATTTTCAATTCCCTATACGGTATTTGATAAATTGAACTAATAAATTTCACCAAATATTGTGAAAAGCACCTAGTGATTGAGCTTTTTGTTGTTTGTATACTTATTTTTGGTTAGTTTGTTTTAAGATCAGTAAAGACAAAAGAAAATGTAGACAACACCCATGAGCCTACCAATCTGATAATAATATATCATATATGCTTCAGACTTTTAAAAATAAATTATTATACAGCAAGTAGTGCTACAATTCCAAACCTCATTTCCTCCTCCAGAGGCAACTGTTCTTGTGGCTTTGGTGCATATGCAATCTATATTTTTATATCTTTCCTAAATATGCGTATGTATCAATAAATGAAATATATTACTTGTCTATATATTTAAATATATATAAATATAAGTACTACTACACCACATGTGTTCCTTTTCAACTTGCTTTTTCACTTATTATCTATAAATGTCAATTCTTAGAGTCAAAGTTATTTATTTTAATTTACATACTGTATTCCCTGATATTAAAGTATCATAATTAATTTAGTCCCTCTTCAACCATTGGGACTATTTCTAATTATGGGTCTTTACAGTCAACACTTTTTGAGCATCCTTGTGAATATCTTCTTCTGTAAGAATTTCTCTAAGAGTTATACGTAGAAATGGCATTGTTAAATCATTTTCTGAGAACAACTTGCTCTTCAAAGGGACTTCATAAACTAGTAGTATATGACATAGCTGTGTTTCCATAATCTTGCCAAACTAGTTTTTGCCTTATTATTCTTATTATTCAGTATTATGGCTGCTTTTCTTCCCTTCCAATTTTTCTGGTCCATTAGTAAGTAACTTATGGATCTGATGCCATCCTCCCTGAGAACAATGATTCTCTGAGGTATTCTTTATTCATCTGTTTTTTGTCTCACTGGGGAAAACACTGAAAGATTGTCCCTTCCCATTTCCTGCTACTAACCCTCTATTCCCTGCTTGCTGTGGTAGGTCATTGTAGATAATCTTTACAATTCTACTTTTGTCAAGTAGCCTGAGATCAAAACACCAACAGCAACTATCCCCAGACTGAATCCTTTTTCTTCTCTGCTTCTGTGTGGCCAGATTCTTTCCGCTGCTGTCCCTAGTGCCTCACCTCTAGTTCCTGCTTTCGTTACCCTCCTCCACCGAGAACACGATGGGACACTAGTTTAAATCCCTGTCAAACCCCTTCTCTGCCCTAATAGACCTCTAGCCATTTCCCCACTTCTCCATTCCTCTGTTTCCCACAGCCTTTTTCTGACCATAATCTGGCACTCCCACACTGATTAGCTGATTCATCATCTTTTCAGTGTCTGTTCTTTGGAACCTCTGGGCCACAGCCTAGGAACGAAACAAGATTCCCTCTGCTGTCTCCACCCATTTCTAGTCATCAGTAGCAATCATGGCACCTTGTGTATCCAGCCTACACAGGCTCCTGACATACTCATGTCCTGGCAGTTCAAACCCTTATGACTTCCAGGGGTGTTGGTCTTTTAACACCTGGATAAAAAATGTGGGTGGAGTGCACATACCATGGTTCATCTCGGATCAGGCACTCCCTAGGGATAATAAATACCTCTGGTAGACAAGTTTCCAGTTAGCTGCCACACCCACTGTCCCTAGAAGGAGCAATCTTATACTTCTCATGTCCCAGCTTTCTTCCCTCCTCCCTCACCACCACTGATAGATAGCTGATCAAACATGGCAAAACCACTGAGTGGCCATATATATATGACTTTAATAGCCTGGCTTCAAAAGATTATCTAAGTCATTGGTTTACCACACACCTGAACATTAGAATCAGCTGGGAAATTTTTAAAAAATTTACCGATGCCCAAACACCTCCCCTAAAGATAAACATTTAAACGTCCCAATGTGGGATGATGTGTATTTTTTTAATGCCCTCCCTTCCAAATGATTCTAATCACAGTCAGCATTGAGACTTGAGAACAGGAAACTATCTAAAACACACAGGTTACTGTCTAAATTAACATGACTTTGGGAAACTCTAGCCCAAGAAGATGAAGTTCCAAGTGACTTTAGTGTTTGTTTCAATAACTACCCTCTGAATCCATTTATCTGAACAACTGACTACTCAACTACTCTTACTCCTTCTTAGGACGATAGGTAACTTCAGTATGTTCATCAGAAGACTGTTTTTTCAACACCCTTAGAAACCCTTTCTTCTCTGTGTCCATCAACCCTAAACTGTTAAGTCACAAACTTGTTCAATCTCAAGTTGGCTCCAGCATTGAAAGACTTTGAACTAGACCTCCAAATCCTCATATGTATCCCACCCTTTCTATTCCTTTGTTTTGAGATGCTACTGAGCAATAAACTCTCCTTTATCAACGGGTTACTTTGGTGGTCATCAGGTTACCTTGCTGGTATTTTCAGAGAGTTGATACTAATCTGGGCTAATCTATTTGCCTCTCTGACCTAAGAGACACAGAGACCGTTGCCAGTTGAAGGGAGATGCCAGACCTAAGAAGTCATAATGTATATCCGAGAATAATGATCATACTATAATGATCATAATCATAATAATGATTATGTGCAAGATGAATATATCAAGGAAGCTGGATAATAAAGGGGAGAATGGAGCCAAAATGTGCAGAGAGAAAGAGCAGTAGGAAAAATGGTGTGGCCTCTGAGAGGTAGTCTTCTCAGTACCTGGAATACTACTTCCTGTGAGGCCTGGGTACAGCACTTTATTTCCTCACTTGAAAATCTGTTTGAGTACCTATGATGTTGTGACAAGGCTGGGAAACTGCTTGTGCTTTGGACTTTTATGTATTTACTTATTTTTTTGCTTTATCAAGAAGGCCCAGTTGTCAGCCCTTGATGTATCAAGAAGGAAATGAATCACTCTTTTTTCCTCACAGATGACAAAGAGCAGCAGTTGTATTTCTAATGATCTGACCCCATGTATTCAATGAGGGTATGAAGTGTATTTTGTGCCGCTACGCCCTAAGGCTCCATCTGATTGGCTATTAAACGCTTTCTGATTAGTTATTAAGCCCGTGCAGGATAAGAAACTGAAGGAGAACTTCTGAAAGAGAAAGTCTAAAGGGGAGGGGTTATGAAAGCAGAAATGGGACAAGGGGACAAGGGTGCTTCGTGGGCTCCAAGCTTTGGAGTGGTTCATAAGTGGTCTGTGGCTTATAATCCAGCAGGACCTGAGGACCTGGAGAAAGATGATCCAAGTGTTCAGAGCTGTTTTCCACAGAACTGACTCTGCGCCTTGGCCAGCTGATGATCTCTTAGGAAGAGCTGCCCTAGTACAAAGAGGAACGTGATCCTGCCTGTCCTTCTGATTTAAATATCTAGTCAAAACTGTGAGCGCATTAAATACCCTCCCTGAGCTTCCAGTTTTCATACACCAAATAAGTGTGCTTACACCTGCCGATACAAGGGGTGAACCCCCCTGAGCAGGACTGAATATACGAGTACATCCCAAGTTGAGAACAGAGGAAAGTGGACCCACTCCACGCCCGCCATGAAGAGTATTGCCCACCCATTCCTCCTCTATTTGAACTAGTTTCTGTTCCTTGGAATCAAAATCTATTACTAACATAATAACCTTGTTGTTATAGGGTATGTGGGAATTTCTAAGGCACTGAATAAAGATTGACCTTAGGCTTTTAAATAACCCTGGGAAATAAATGTACTCATCTCCACTTTACCAATAGTTAAACGAATGTCCCATTTTATAGCTAGGGCTGAGCTTGAATAACTTGCCCAAAGTGAAATAGCAAAGCAAAGGCAGAATGAGTCTAACTCATTCCCCATTTCCCATATTAGCATCCAAACCTTTCCAGGGACTTACCAGGACTTACTCGGACTGAAGTAAGCAGGATAACAATTCCACAAGAGGACATATCCAAAGTTTCAACATAGCTTCCAGAGTAGTTCTCCATGCTACGGAGAGGAATTCATGGAACATTATAAGGGTTAATATAACTTTATTTTTTATGGCTCAAAACATTCCCAAGTTTCAGATCTGATGGAACTAAATAAGTGGAATATTTTGGCTTAAAGAGGAATAACACATAAAAGAGCAAGACTTTTCTTCACTATTATTTTCTCTTAATGATTGCTAATGTTTTTAGCATCTGCCTTCTACCATTGAAGAAAGTATCCATTTGAAAAAATGAAAAATATTGAAAAATAATTAAATTATTTTTGAATATCAAGGAAATCAATTTTATTTCTGTTTGGGTGCCTTTCAGTCTTAGTTAACCTTATAATATTTTTAAAGAATTAATTTAATACTAAAAATTATTTATGAATCAAAAGAAAAAGAATGTAATTGTGCTACATTTAACTCTGTATTTATTGTAGTCTCTTATCCATAGTCATTATAAGTACAAGGTAATTATAATTAAATATTGTTTCTAATTTTATCAGACTTTTCAGTGTTAATAATCAGTAGTTTCAACACCTAGCTACTTTGATCAGTTGTGAGTTTCATTTTCTCTCCTTGAGGTTTAAAGCATAATGATCAGCTAGAATTACCCAATAGCAACAGGGAACAATGGCTATCTCTATTTTTTAGATTTATATTTCTTTCAACAAATTACCACATGGGATGATTGTAAAATACATGCTTTCCTTTCTGAACACAGCCTGGTATCATTAAACATCTGGTAAGATCCAATGCTTCCTTAGTCTGTTTTTGTTACAAATTCTTATGGCTTTAATAGGAAAATATTGGCACCGTCATGTATAAACTGTGTATGTTTCTGTGATTTTTTAGAGCTTTCAGAGACTTGTTTGCTATTCAGGCTTTATGCATTCATTTGTCTACCTCAGCAGTTGATTACTGACACTATTAAGCAATTCGATCTATTTATTTATTTATTTTTAAATAGATCTTTATTGGAGTATAATTGCATTACAATACTGCATTAGTTTCTGTTGTACAACAAAGTGAATCAGCCATATGCATACATATGTCCCCATATCCCCTCCCTCTTGAGTCTCACCATCATATATTTCGTGTTCACTTGTATATCCATCAAACATGCTTAGGAAACAAAAATAAATCAATCAAAATCCCTGACTTAAATGGTTATGGGGGAAAACATGCATATAAACACCTATTTATTGGAATGTGATACATGAATTTGAAAACACAAAGAGACAGAACTCACCTAAGTTTTTCTGGGAACACTGAGGAAGGCATGTAATACTGACAGAATAAATTAAGTAAAGCTTGTTAGGGAAATGCCAATTGAGTTAAAATTTTTTGTTTTGCTTTGTTTTTTATCTTTTGAGGTAAAACTGACATATAACATTATATTAGTTTCAGGCATACAACATAATGATTCGATATTTGTATATATTTTGAAATGATCACCACAATAGATCTAGTTAATATCCACCATGATATACAGTTACAATTTTTTTCTTGTTATGAGAACTTTTAAGATCTACTCTCTTAGCAACTTTCAAACATGCAAAAGGTATTATTGGCTATGGTCACCATGCTGTACATTATATCTCTATGACATTTATTTTATACCTGGAAGTTTGAAAGATAAATAATAGCATTTATAGAGTTCTTATGACAAGTCAGACATGTTTTAAGACTTTACATGTATTAATTCATTTAATCATCACAACAATCCTATGAATTAAATACTACTATTATCCCATTACCTCATTTATTCTTCATTTTAAATGAGGGGGAAATTGCAGTGGTTAAATAATTAGCCCTGTGTCACTTGGTCAGGTAACACAGGAAATCAGAATGAGATTTTCCCTCTTCATTTTGACCGAGGGGCCAATAGTGTAAATATTGGTTACCACAGTGTAAAACAAATCCCTTCTTATCAACACATTTTTTTTTTTACATGAAATGATACTGGGGATATGGAATCTCTCAGGCAGATGAAGAATAAAAGCAAAGACTAGAAGAGAAGATGTGATCAGAGGATTAGCAAAGACTTTTCTTTCAAAACATGTTGTTATGCTCTAAATCTTCACCCCACCCATTTAGGGGGAAGGACACAGTTAATGTTTTGTCCCAAACATAGGGAGAAGGGTTTCAAGCCAACCCCTAAAAGAGCTTTGAAATGTGTTCCCCAAAATCGGGCAGTATAAAGCACTATGCCTGCCTCTTTCCCCAGAAAGATTTATCAGGCTGCAAACAGGAATTCTAAAGGACAAAAACAGTCCGGGTTTGTGGGGGAGGGCCTGGAAAGGGCTTCTGCATTGGGATCCACCAACAGTGGCTAAGGGTTGCTTGCATATTTTCTAAGGTTCAAGTAAAGGTCCTATGAGAGAATGTCAGTTAAGGTCTTCTTTTTTTGTTGTTTTTGTTTTTGGTTTTTTTTTGCGGTACGCGGGCCTCTCACCGCTGTGGCCTCTCCGGTTGCGGAGCACAGGCTCCGGACGCGCAGGCACAGCAGCCATGGCCCACGGGCCCAGCCGCCCCACGGCATGTAGGATCCTCCCGGACCGGGGCACGAACCCGTGTCCCCTGCATCGGCAGGCGGACTCTCAACCACTGCGCCACCAGGGAAGCCCCTAGTTAAGGTCTTCTTGATCCTCTCCAAAAGGGTTGCCTGGAGAGGCAAGAGGACCTCAAGGAAGAGTCTGTATGTGTAGCCTGGAGAACCAGGTGCTGAAGAAAGAATGACAAATACAGTAGCTACCTGGAATAGAGTTATCCAGAAAATTTAAATGAGCGATCCAGCACAGAACGTCTGCAGAACTCATAAAAACTTCACCAAGAAAGAGAAAGATTTGACTCTTACCATTCACCCCATGAATGATAGCCACCCCGTGCAGTTAGAAATGTACTACCCTTTATCTTCCCTTCTTTTCCTGCTGCCACTCTGGTAGAAGGAAATCTGAAGATAGCTGGTGAGTGGGCAGAAAAGCAAGCAGGGAGGGAGCAGAAAGCAGAAGGACCTTGCCATGCTGAGTCTCCCGCCTTCCCCACTGCAGGCCTTCAGCCTGAAATAGACCCAAACTTGGCCAGGGAACAATTAGCTGCTTTGTCAAGAAGCAGAAATTTGGTTCACAAATTTGGCTAGTATCTTGGACAGAACATTATAACATCTAAATTCAGACTCTATTTATGTTTAAAGTAACCATAAGACTATAACCTAAGAACTGAAGCAATGAGACCTATGGATCTGTTATCCAGGGCCTGGGAAGACTTACTCCCATTGATTAAAATTTAAAGGACAGTTAAAGAATCACATACAGTTATGTATCATTTATGTCATGAATTCAACATACGAGTTATACTAGTAAAACTTGAAGTCATTGTTTCCAACTGTTTTAGCCGGTGAAAAAGAGACAAATCTCCGGATGTTCTCTGGGGTAACGTCAATTGTAACTAACAGTAAATTTCCATGTTTCTGTAAGTCTGGCTTTTCTGTCTAAAGTTGCTTTTTATCAGGGAAGAAATACTGAACACCGGACTAAGGTTAGAACAATTCCAATTAAGCCTCTTATACATCTTGGTAATTCACTTAACAACTCATCTGTAAAGTAGGATGAAAATCCCTGCCTTGTCTACCTTATAGTGTTATTTTGAAGAGCAAATGACAATAAAATTTGGTAGTTTACACAAATGGCGTGTATGTGTGTGTGTGTGTGTGTGTGTGTGTATAATATGGATAGAACTTATAATACTGAAATAAAGATAAGGGGCAGAACAATATGTACAGTATAAAATTGTATAAAATTTAAAATAACCCCTACACACAAAACAAAAAAATACTACAAATTGTTCATGGAGAGATATGTGTATATACATATATGAACATACATTTGAGATACCTGTGAGAATGTGGATAGGGGACTTCAGTTTTATCTAGAGAATGTTCATTCTTATTTATAAAAATGGAAATATTAATGGTTACTAATACCAGATTGTGAAAACTCCGAAATTTGTTATTCTTTCTGCTTTTTTGCATTTTTGCAACCTTATTTTTATAAAATGCAGAATCACAGAAATACACATAAAGAGCAAATTAGAAAACATACGTGAAAATCCTCGACAAACTGTAAGATGCTATAGAAACGTAAGGTGATGTTTCTAACCTATTGTAACATTTAATTTTGAGGTTTAAAGCGTGTCTAACCCTTTTTTACATTCTATTATACTAAATGACAAATAATAACAAATACCCTGAAATATACACTTGAGTGAGTCAATAATTGCTGGATGAAAAGTATTTTCTTTTAGTTACAAAAGCTAATATGTGATCTGTGATTTAATCACATCAGGGAGTCTGGGCCATGTAAATATTACTCCAGATGTCTAAGGTGGGCCTCTATTTTTGAAAGCTCTTTCTGAGATTAAATAATTGAAAGAATCTCAATTTTAAAATTAAATTACTCATACTTTTTTCTGCTTGTAAATGTCACACATAATTTGTGGAGGATTTATTTATAAGAGTGAAATTAAAAAAAAAATAAAACAACCCATAATTCCACTTTCCAGAGTTAATAATTTCCTTCAAGTATTTTTTTTCTATAAATATACAGTTGGTATTATTTATTTCATGTCTTGTTCTTACCTCAACTCTGGTACCTGTCATCCAATTTCCTTGAATGTATGATTTTACTATGGTATTCAGCATCTGTTGACACCACTGTTTATCTTACATTCTCCTTTTGATGAACATAAAGGTTATTTTCAATTTCTTAATATTAGATATAACACTCCTGTGAATATCCTTACTTATAAATATTTCTGCATGTTATTGAGGACTTCTTAGAATAAGTACCTCAGTATATTATTATTTTTAGGCCAAATGTAGAACTTCTCTAAGACACTAGCCAAACTGCTGAAAAATTGCTCCTCTCCCAAAAATTAAAGTCTAGGTCCACAACCCCTTATCCTTAGAGTCATATATGTTTTGGAATTTAGAAATTTTAGGATTTTAGAAAGATAGTATGTTGCATTCCCCTTACATAAGGTAACATCCTTCTTTAGGTATAGAGAAACACCTTCAATCAAATACATTAATATTTCTTTAGCAAAATGTATTAATATTCTCACTAAGTAGAATAAATAAAAATTTTCAGTAGCCTCATATCAGTTCAAGTCTGGTTTTGCCACCAAATAAGCTATGAAAAGCCTTTGAACTTTGGAAGTATGGATAAGAGATTGCAGATACAGACCAATTTATATTCCTTCCCAGAGCAGATGAGAAGAGCAACTCATAGAATTGTCAGCAACTATTATTTTAAAATTTTACCAATTTGATAAGTGAAACTGAAATATGTCAAAAAGTTTAACACTTCTTCGTATGCTATTTATTTGTATTTTCTTTCTCTTGGTATCCCTAGGATGTCATTTGCTCTTTAACATTTGAAGTATTCAGCTTATTATTTACAATAATTCTTTATATTAAAGATAATAACCCTTTGTATACAATATACTTAAAATTTTTTCACAGTTAATAATTTAATTTTAATATTTAAAAATATGTAGTTAAATCTATTAATCTCTTACTTTGTAACTGAGTTGTTTGTTTCTATGTTTCAGAAATTCCTCCATCACTTATAGATCAAATATTGACTTATTTTTTCCTATTCCCTCATGACTACAGATTTTATATTTAACTTAGATTCTGTTGGAATTTTATTTGGTATATGTTGAATAAAAAGGAGGGATTTTATTTTCCTGTTTTCTCTATTAAAAATGGAGACTTTGGGGACTTCCCTGGTGGCACAGTGGTTAAGAATCCGCCTACCAATTCAGGGGATACGGGTTCGAGCCCTGGTCCGGGAGGATCCCACATGCCGCGGAGCAACTAAGCCCGTGTGCCACAACTACTGAGCCTGGACTCTAGAGCCCGCGATCCACAACTACTGAAGCCTGTGCGCCTAGGGCCCGTGCTCTGCAACAAGAGAAGCCACCGCGATGAGAAGCCCGCACACCGCAACGAAGAGTAGCCCCCACTCGCCGCAACTAGAGAAAGCCCGCGCGCAGCAACGAAGACCCCATGCAGCCAAAAAAAAATATTTTTTTAATGGAGCCTTTTCAGAGGATTTTTGGAATTCAGCCTTGGGCTGTTTGGTGTGTGTGTAAACCACAGCCCTCAGGTGCTTTGATTTTTAATCAGTTTGCTGGAAAAAGATGGTTTAATAACGAAACTTGAAGATGCAGATGTAAAATATTTGCAGATGTAAATTCTCACAATTTGGCATCATTCACAAATATTTGCTTATTTTATCAATTCAAGTTATACTTTATGTTTTGCATGGATTTGATTCAGCTAATAATACAAATTCCAGCTTCACTGAAAATGTCAAAATCAATGTTGATCCTTTCCTTCCAACCCCTACCCGCAACTTGCCCTAATTTTGTATTTTGTATTATTATTAATATCATCTGACTTAGGTTGAGTTTTCCCAGAAACAGACTCTGAATCACGGTTGTGAGTGCGAGGAGCATATTTGGGAGGTGATTCCAGGAAGAACTGGAAAGGAAGTGAGAAAGTGAAACAGAAAAGGGAAGAAAGCCAGTGAAGGTGTGTTAGGGGGCATAGTACTGCTGTGAGCGATTGAGGCTCAATTCCGCTGGAGAAATCTCACAGAATATACAACATACCTGAGTTTGTTTATCACAACCAATGGCTAACGTTACTCTTCTTTCCATTCCCTCCACCACATCCTACTTGTCGTCTGTAGTGCTATTTCCTAAGCAATTGTAGTAATCATCTCACTAATATCCCCTCAACTAGGGGTGCAGGGTCCCCTTACATAATACAATTGTTTCTCATGCTCCAGTCTAATCTTTTGTCATGTGCAAAAGAGTTTTAATAGATTGTAATTCTCTATAAGTAGAACTAAATCCAGGGAATAAATGGCCTCCAAAAATTGTTGTCTTCCCTTCTTACCAGTTATATTTTGCTGCTGCTTCTTTAATTGAATGAAAAATTCTTTAAATTCTATAGTGCTTTAAAATTTTCAAAAGTTTCATACACATGGTTTCACGTAGTCCCATATTAACCTTTTTTCCCCCTTACCCCTATATTGCCCCTCTCCCTTCCCTCTCCCCACTAGTAACCACTAGTTTGTTCTCTATGTCTGTGTTTCTATTTTTGTTTTATTCACTAGTTTATTGTATTTCTTTAGATTCCACATATAAGTGATATCATACAGTATTTCTCTTTCTCTGTCTGGCTTATTTCACTTAGCATAATGCCCTCCACGTCCATCCAGGTTTCTGCAAATGGCAAAATTTTGATCTTTTTTATGGGTGAATAGTATTCCATTGTTTATATATACCACATCTTGTTTATCCATTCATCTGTTTATGGACACTTAGGTTGCTTCCGTATCTTGGGAATTGTAAATAATGCTGCTATAAACATTGGGGTCATGTATCTTTTTGAATTAATATTTTTATTTTTTAAAAATATATACACATGAGTGGAATTGTGGGGTCATAAGGTAGCTGCTTCTTATAACATATGCTCCAAGAAAACTGGGCTCCTTTCTCTTTCCAAAACATGCTCTATGTTTTCTAAAGATGTGCATATTTTTTCTCTCCCTGGAATGCCATTATATCTTCCCCATGTTGCTCTATTGAAATCCTACCTGTCCTACAAAGTTCAGCTCAACTACTAGCTCTTCCATAAAGTTCTCAGAAGCTAGAAGTATTAAAGTCTTTTGAAGTTTCTTAAAACAAAAGTCACCTTGTATTAATACTTTGAGTTGTGTTTGTTTCTACGTCCCCTAGATTGTCCTTTTTGAGGACAGGTCTATTATCTACTCTTGCATTCTCCATTAAATCAGGCAAGTCCCTTGAACATAACAGAAACATAAAAGATACATATTAAATTCATGCAATTATTATGTATCTTATGAAAGATGAAAGAATTTAAAAGAATTCAGAAACATGAGTTGTTTCAAATATCTAAAGAGATGCCAAGTGAATTCACTTAACTGTTTTCTACTGTTCATCACGGGGGATGATGAAAACAAAGTGATGGAAGCTGCAGAGACCATGGAGATTGAAAAAGGAAGCTTTCCCTGAGTTTTTCATGGTGTATATCAGCTGAATATTTGTTATCTTTCTAATTACTTCACTTATTCATTCATTGGTTCTTTCAGTTGACTAGTCAATTGACAGTGTTGGTAAACGTCAGGTACTGTTTTAGTTGCTGGGTACACGATGGTGAACAAAATATCTGATTCCTGCCTTCATAGAGCTTGTGATTTATTAAAGGAGAATGACAAAAATGAAACACAAATATATACATTGTGCTCAGTGCCATGAAGAAAAATGAGGGTGTACTGTGCAATAGATTATGAGAGGGATTTAGTATTGTAGGGGTAACAAAAATCCCTCTGAGAAAGTAATATTTAGGTTGATAACTAAAAAACGGGGAGAATTCTAAAAAGAGAGAGTAACATGTGGAAAGGATCTGAGGTGTGAAATATTGGGGCACGTTTATGAAAATGAAAGGTGTCCAGTAAAAATAGAGGTAGGAAGTAGGAAGAAATTTACAAGAAGTAAGAAATTTACAAGAAGTAAGACTGAGTTTGGCATTGGCTAGATCATGCATTACCTTGTAGAAAAATTAAGGATTTTGCATTTTATCTCGACTGCAATAGGAAATCATTGAAGAATATCAAGATGGGGAATGACACAATCATATTTACACGAATTTAATAGATCCTTTTGCTGTTGTATGGAGAATAAATTGGAGAAGGACAATCATGAAAAGTGGGAGACCAGAAAAAGGGCTATTTCGGTTTACCAAGTGACAGATTATGGTGATTTGCTCTAGAGTGGTAGACTGGATTGGAGACAAAGGGAATGAGTTAGAGTTGTATTTTAAAATTTGAATGGACAAATATATATATATATTTTTTTTGAGTCAAATGCCAAATATTTTATTTTTTTTAATACCAAATACTTTTTTCTTGTTTGTTTCTACTTTATAACAAAGTGAATCAGTTATACATATACATATGTTCCCGTATCTCTTCCCTCTTGCGTCTCCCTCTCTCCCACCCTCCTTATCCCAGCCCTCTAGGTGGTCACAAAGCACCGAGCTGATCTCCCTGTGCTATGCGGCTGCTTCCCACTAGCTATCTACCTTACGTTTGGTAGTGTATATATGTCCATGCCTCTCTCTCACTTTGTCACAGCTTACCCTTCCCCCTCCCCATATCCTCAAGTCCATTCTCTAGTAGGTCTGTGTCTTTATTCCTGTCTTACCCCTAGGTTCCTCATGACATTTTTTTTTCTTAAATTCCATATATATGTGTTAGCATATGGTATTTGTCTTTCTCTTTCTGACTTACTTCACTCTGTATGACAGACTCTAGGTCTATCCACCTCATTACAAATAGCTCAATTTCATTTCTTTCTATGGCTGAGTAATATTCCATTGTATATATGTGCCACATCTTCTTTATCCAAATGGACAAATATATTTTTAAATTTGAGTGATTAGCTATTGAGTATGAGGAAAACTAGATCTCAAGAATAATTTTCGATTTTTTGGTTTGAGCAACTAGGTGGATATTGGTGAATTTAATGATATGGGGAAGACTAGGAAAGAAAAAATGAAATCGAGGGAAGAGACTTGATAAAGAAATATCTTCTCTTTTTTTTGTTGTTTTTTTTTTTTTGGCTGTGTTGGGTCTTCGTTGCTGCACGTGGGCTTTCTCTAGCTGTGGTGAGCAGGGGCTACTCTTCATCTTGGTGTGTGAGCTTCTCATTGCAGTGGCTTCTCATGCTGAGGAGCACAGGATCTAGGTGTGCGGGCTTCAGTAGTCGCAGCACAAACCAGTAGTTGTGACTCGCAGGCTCTAGAGCACAGGCTCAGTAGTTGTGGTGCATGGGTTTAGTTGCTCCGTGGCATGTGGGATCTTCCCCGACCAGGGCTTGAACCCGTGTCCCCTGCATTGGCAGGTGGATTCTTAACAACTGCGCCACCAGGGAAGTCCCAAGAAATATTTTCTCTTGTCTGGTATTCCCAGAGAAAATTGATTGGATTTACCCAGTGGCTCTGTCTTTGTTTTCCCGAGTTTCTCCAGCTTGCCTTTCGGAAGTAAAATTATTTTTCAGAGTTCACCCCCGACCCTTCATTGAATTTCCATTGTGTTTGGATCTGTCTTCAGATTGTAGATCTGGTGGATTCAGATTCAGAACTGCCGACTACAGCATGCTTTTTTTGTTTCCTTGGACATTTTGACCTGTAGCCTAGAAGTAAATAATATTCTCTTCCACAGAAATCTGAGCATATCACAAATGTAATGTAAAATAAAAGCAAAAGCAATTTATAAAGTCTCGTGCAATTGAACAATATTGATGTTTTCAACTTTGAACATCGGTATTGAGAACTTGAGAAATTATGTATATGTTTTCTTTGTCCTTAGGAAGTTCTCCTCCCCGGATCCTGCCCAGACTTGTATGAGGGTACGCTGGTTGAAAGTTTGGCCTATCTGAAATGAGGGTTTTTCCAAGTTTCAAAACCACAGCACCTTTCTTTTCTAATGCATTATATGCAAATAAAATCCAAGAGCTCTGGGTGAAGTGGAAGCAAGGGTTCCAAAAGGTCTCAAGGACTCTAAGTACCTCTAAAGCATCTCACTGATTGCAGTCTAATGATAATTTAAGCAAATTAGCTAGGAAGAGTTCAAACCTCAATCTTGATAAATTCTTTCTCCCAAGAAAAAGCTTTGTCTACCAAAGTATTTTTTCATGCTAGCTTAGCCACGAAATCATTGTATGCTTGTGTGTTAACTTTCCAATCTAGGCCTGGAGGTCTTCAGCTGAATCTTAAAAGCACTAGATGATCTTAAAAGCTTTTCTCATCCCAGAACATCCTATGAGCTTAACTATTCGAGCTTGTCTCTGTTGAGACTGATGCTCATGATAACCTCTTCAACTTGCTCTCTGAAGGGTAGGTCAGTGTGTGATTGTGGGGGGAAGGGAAGGTAGTGGGAAACTTGGACAAGCATGGCAGTAGGAGGCTGGTGATTTGGCCTACCACCATCAGAAAGCTAGTTACCAAACTTCATTCGCTGACTTAGTTCCAGACTCACTGTGGGACTGAGGATGAGAGAAATCCCCAGGTCTTGATCTGTTTCCTTTTCAGGACAATTTGAGAAGTTTTGATTTATACTCGTGGAAAAAGAACAGAGATTATGAATAAATACATAATTTGGCTTCATTGATCTGTTCTTAAAATGTTAGATGAGAGACCCTCTTAAAAGGAATGTCACCGCGGAAAAAAAATGAATAAATGAAAAAAATTTATCTCTGGCTTTTAATGTCCTTCAGGGTTGTCAGAAAGCCTTTGACAATTACGGCATAATCTTCCAAGAAAAGGGTTATAAGTTTTGCTGATTAAAATGAGGCAGTGAGGATAAGCTCCTATTTTCATCTGTTCTTTCCTGTTATCCTGCAATAATACAGAAGCAGATTCCTAGAGAATTTCCAATATGGAGTGATAGAATCTGAGATCTGGCAGTCTTTCAGATGCAGAGTGTAGAAGTCAGTCTTGTTTTCTTGTGGCTATATCAGGAATGAAGTAGAGGAAAAAATAGAGGAATAGGACATTCAATAGTAACTCTTTCATATATCCTAAATTTTGGGAATCATTTTGGTCAAGTTTATCTCTCAAAATGCAGCAACACCTTCAGAAAGTTAAGTATATTGCTTTAATAAAATTGTTTCCCTCCTGGCTAAAGTTTTCAGTGAGGGAAATTGAATGGGGTTTTGGAAAAAGAGGAGGAATGGATTGCTTTGGAGTATTCAGTTCCTGGATATGGATGAGTGTGTGCTAAAAGCAGTCTTAGCGGCTGAGTGAGATTTTGCTTTTCCCTTGCTTTGCAATATAACCCAAAGGCTTTGTACAAGGAATGCCTAGGAGACCAGACCAGGCGGGGAGAGAGAATCTATCATTTTGCATGTGTAGAAGGGCTTTGAAAATGATCAAGTACTACAAAAATTAAGATGATGCCATTTACTAAAAGTAATATTATTATATATTAAATGATTATTCATGAATCAAAAGGAAAGCCTCTGACTCATTAGAAGTTTGGCTTCAGTCATTGCAAGTTTTTGTTTTTTGTGCAGTACGCGGGCCTCTCACTGTCGTGGCCTCTCCCGTTGCGGAGCACAGGCTCCGGATGCGCAGGCTCAGTGGCCATGGCTCATGGTCCCAGCCGCTCCGCGGCATGTGGGATCTTCCCGGACCGGGGCACGAACCTGTGTCCCCTGAATTGGCAGGTGGACTCTCAACCACTGCACCACTAGGGAAGCCCCGATTGCAATATTTTTAATGATAGTAATTCTTTATCTTTTCAAAGTACATTTGATTCCCGGAAACATCTAAATGTCACTTGAAGTTGATTCTGGAAAATAAGTTAAGGAAGACCTTTTTTTGTAAAAATTCAGTTTTGATTATAAAATAATATGCAAAATTTCTCTACAAATCCTTCCCAAAGCATTGGTATCATAAATGGAATTAGTATATGGCATCCAGGGTGTCTACTTTGAAGGCAACCAACCATACAATTTATTCTATGTTTATTTTAACAAACAGACATATGGTTACATTTTGCATGGTAGAATCAAAGGTCTGGCAGTCTTTGAGATGCAGCAGTTCAAGTTAGTGTCCCATGTTTTTTTGTAGGTGTATTAGGACTGAAGTGGGAGAAAATGGAGATTTTATTTATTTAATTTACCTCGTTGGAACTAAGAGGAAAAAGTTATCTGAAAAGTTTTTAAGCATATATATACATCATATGTATATGAATATATTCTACAGTACCTTAAAAGTGCTGATTAAAAATCTGAAAGTGGTTTGGAGATAAGTTAAATTGTAAATACAAATTGTCCCTTCTCCAAAAGTAAATTGACACAAGTCAGTATACTACTTACCTTCTGACCTCTTCCAAGGGTAAGGTGATAAGGGTGTCAGATTCAATGGAAGAGAGGAGTTAAGATATTGGTTTGGCCAATTATTTCTTGAGTTTTTTTCAGTTGAGCCACTTCATCGCTGCATTTGGGTCTTACCTTCTCCATTTATCAACTAGGACGGGAGAAAAGGGTAGCAGTACCTCTACTCATTATTTTCCCTAAATCCTAGATTCCTTTCATGATTCTTTCCTGCCTGTAAAGGCAGAGAGAGAGAAGGAGAATACATACACTGGATATGCTGAAGTTGGAGGTTCCCCAGGGAGTGCAGGCATATGGATCAACTCTTCAGTGCCTGGAATTGTTACTACGCCTCGGGTTACCTCAAAACAATAACTCGTCTCCTGTTCTACTGGCTAAGGCTGGCTGATAGTTCAAGGCAAAACCAACAAGCTCTGAAGTAAGATGAGACTTTTAACGACCCCAGAGGGAGCTTTGAAATTTGCTTGGGAATCTAAGTTTAGCTTTATCCCAGAGATAAATGTAGGAAGAGGGGGAGTAATTCTTTGGAAAACCACTAAGAATGTGATAACATTACACTTTTAAAATGAAAGAATCAAAAATTACTTAAAGCTGGAATGGATCTCAGAAGTCCAGTTCCACAACTTCCTTTCCTGACTGGGGGTAAAGGAGGCCCAGGAAGGAATGCCTTGCCTAGGGTATCACGACGGAGCCAGAGCAAGATCCAGGGCATTCTGATTTCCTGTCCGGGGTTATATTATGTGCCTGGCTCTTTTGAAATACATTTATTTCATTCACTCATTCAAATACTATTTTCTAGAACACAGACAGTGTTAAGATGTAGTAAATCTCTTTCTTCCCAAAAGGCTAAGAGGATGATGTTCATTAAGTTTTTGGGTTTTTTTGTTTGTTTGTTTTGTTTTTTTTGCTTTACGCGGGCCTCTCACTGTTGTGGCCTCTCCCGTTGCGGAGCACAGGCTCCGGACGCGCAGGCTCAGCGGCCATGGCTCACGGACCCAGCCGCTCCGCAGCATGTGGGATCTTCCTGGACCGGGGCACGAACCCGCGTCCCCTGCATCGGCAGGCGGACTGTCAACCACTGCGCCACCAGGGAAGCCCTCATTAGGTATTTTAAAAATAAGTTTCCATTTGGGTAATCTGCACATGGTCAGGTCCTGCTAATGAAAGGTAATTTGGGAGAGAACCAGCAGGAGTGGGCTGGTGTATGAGGCAGCATGGTTAAAGAAACCACAGGCAGGCGCCCAGCCAGGCTGGGGAGGAGGAACAGGTGGTCAGGTAATCAGGAAGCTGGAGTCTATTTTCAGGGGAGCCAAAATGAGTAGTGAAGTCAGAACCTAAAATAGTCAATTACAGTGCATGACAAGGTTTCCAGCAGAGCCACATTGGTGCGTTTTATGGTGAGTTCTGCCAATGTTTTTGTTCGAATGAATTCTTTAAAATCAATGTGGTAAGCAAAATAATCTATTTTAAAAACATGGAGTTTGGTATTTTAGCTTTGATAATTTTATTTTGATCACAAAGTTTTATTGAACAGTTTGAAAAATTCTGCAGAGGATACTTTTCTTTATTCAAAAGGAAAACAAAATTGTTTCTCTTTCCTCTCAAGTTTCCCATATATATATATGGTAAATGTTGCCTCTTTACTTAATTTCCTTTTCTTCTATAGTTGGTAGCAAATCATATAGGTTGTTAATCTTTGTGTCTACAAATCAAATTTTCATAAAAGATGGGGCAATTATGTTTTATATATATTTAAAATTAAAATTATGTATCATTTTATTACTTCGAAAGCAATTCATCCTAGTTTTGCCACAGACAAAGCTATTAATGAGATGTTGAAATTTCTGGGGCTGGCGGAGAAGGACTATACATCTCCTTGAGACTTGGAGAGAGCTCATCCTCCAGCAGTTTGGGAGGGCTGCTAATACCTATCAGACCCTGGAGAACAGAACCGGGGAGAAGGCTCATCAGTCCTGGCAGAGGCACATCTAAGTGCTCTCCAGAGAAGCAGGGACGCCAGCACGCAGAGTACCATAGGCTGGACCATTCATGACATGGACATGGTTGGAAATGGTCCAAAAAGAAGGAAATGGTGATAACAGTGGGCAAAGCAGTTGAGAGAGGCAGGCACACAGCTCTAGAATTCAGGGTGTCTTAGTAGCTGAGGCTTTATTGCCCAAATATTTGGCTCTTTTTTATTTCCCTGTGATCCCACCAGAAGCTGAATCTGGTGGCTACCAGAAGGCTGGAGAAGTTGTCTAGAACAAAGCCTCTGTCAGAAGGTACTAAAAGAAATTCCTGTCTAGAGACCCTAACAGGAGAAGGAAGAGAGCTTCAGGAAAGTGGGCTCTGGACTCACTCAAGTCGTGACTCCCTAACTTATTTGGTCTGTGAACTTTTAACTTTTTCTACCCAAATTTCTTTATTTGTAAAGTTTGTATAACCACATATCCATAACTTCTCCCCAGCTCCCAACTCCAAGGATCAAATAAAATCACAAAATATTTCCAGCTCAGAATCCTCGATTAGCATTAGCTGAACCTGAACAAAGATAAAAGTTTAATGCTACCAGGGAATTTAATGGAAATTCTTTACCAAACAAATGATACCTTTATATTCCTTCCTGTGCGTTCTACATTTAGCTCTCCATCTAGGTCCCCAACAAAATGTGGAAACTGCAACAGTCTGTTTTTGCTGGAAATTGATATGTTTCATTTTGAAGTGGTCTCCTCCATCCTTTCACTATGAAGCTGAGGCTGGAGAGATGAGAATACCTACAGTTCTGCTGTAGCCAGGAAAGGCCCCAGTGTCTGCTTGGGAACCAGTCACAAGCAGGGTAAAACAGATACAGAGGCAAGGTCTGACAACAGAACGGAAACACTTTAGTAGGCCAGGCTTAGAAATACAGAATCAGTAAGCAACAGGATGAAATTCAGCCAGGTGTCCGATAGCAAAGCAGTCCACATCAGGGGTGACTGTAAGAGACAGAAGGCGGGTACCACGGCAGACCTAAGGATACTGTCAACAAGAACTAGGCACAGGTCCAGGCAGCTTACTGGCGTTGGTGCTGTCCGAAAGCTGGGAATAGGGGACTGGTTTGAAAATAGCCTCAGTTAGAACAAGCAGGAACAAGCAGGGCCCCATTTCAGAAGAAACGGGGTGATAATTATTCTATTTAGATAAGTAGAGTGTTGGAGGGGAGCCCCTATTCTCCTTATTTGTCATGATGAGAAAACTTCTAGATTAATATTTCAGAAGTTGACCAGCTTGGCCTGAGCATAAGCAGGTAGTTTGATTTCAGGGCGTGGGTGGCAGAAGGAACAGAAAGGTCATTTACTGCATATTAAAACCCATATTCTTCAAACCTGCTTTTCAGCAACAAAGTGATATTTGGGTATTTATTGCTTCCATTTCTGAGTCTTTTCAAATGGTTTCAAAATTGAAGTTGGAAAAAGAGAAGTGATTATCAACCCAAATATCTTCAAACAGGAGAAGACATGGGTTTCAGTTTCTAAATCAGATTTCAAGGGCAGAGCAGGCCAGTTGAGGAACAGTGAAGCTGTCTTTCCCATGGGAGAAAGCCTCCTCCAACTACTACAGCAGGGCTGAGCGTGAAATGTGGGGTTTCACATGAAGAATTCAAGGATGGAGATGGGAGGGTGGGTCTCAAAGATAGGAAAGGCATGAGGATAACCTCAGAATGATGTATCACTCATGCATACAGTCTCATCTCTCCCAGAATTTCTGATGGGTAAGGTTTTTCTTTGCATCCACAAACAGTGACCTGACATCTCGAATGTAGGAATGAATTAAACCTATTTACTCTCGTGGTCATGACTGTTTCTACAGGCATTAGATCACCTATCAAGTTGAGTTCACAGTCATATTCAGCCTCTGTCCAATACATATGATTTTACACACAGATACACACACCTTGTCCACATTTATTCTGCAGAAAAATTTTATGAGCCTGTGACTCTAGCTCAGTGGTCCCCAACCTTTTTGGCACCAGGGACCGTTTTTGTGGAAGACAACTTTTCCACAGACCTGGGGGAGTGGGGGGGATGGTTTGGGGATGATTCAAGCACATTACACTTATTGTGCACTTTATTTCTATTATTATTACATTGTAATATATAATAAAATAATTATACAACTCACCATAATGCAGAATCAGTGGAAGCCCTGAGCTTATTTTCACTTGCCACTCACTGGTAGGGTTTTTTTTTTTTTTTTTTTTTTTTTTTTGCGGTACACGGGCCTCTCACTGCTGTGGCCTCTCCCGCTGCGGAGCACAGGCTCTGGACGCGCAGGTTCAGCGGCCATGGCTCACGGGCCCAGCCGCTCCACGGCATGTGGGATCTTCCCGGACCGGTGCATGAACCCGTGTCCCCTGCATCGGCAGGCGGACTCTCAACCACTGCGCCACCAGGGAAGCCCACTGATAGGGTTTTGATATGAGTCTGCAAGCAATTGATTTATCATGGTCTCTGTGCAGTCAAACCTCTCTGCTAATGATAATCTGTATTTGCAGCCACTCCCCAGTGCTAGCATCACTGCTTCAGCTCCACCTCAGGTCATCAGACATTAGATTCTCATAAGGAGCGCGCAACCTATGTCCCTCGCATGTGCAATTCATAGTAGGGTTCACGCTCCTATGAGAATCTAATGCGGTGGCTGATCTGACAGGAGACAGAGCTCAGGCAGTGATGGGGAGCGGCTGTAAATACAGAAAAAGTTTCGCTCACTTGCCTACCGCTCACCTCCTGCTGTGCGGCCTGGTTCCTAACAGGCCCCCAACCAGTACCAGTCCTTGGCCTGGGGGTTGGGGACCCCTGTTCTAGCTGAATGAGGAACATAAAACAAAGTTGGTAACTAAAGAAAAAATGTGGTCTGTACAAGTTTAACCCAAGCAGAATTTTGACAGGGGCTATGAAGATATTTAAGGCCTAGAAAGAGGCAGTGGAGTGCAGTGGGAGAAACACTAAAGAGGCTTCAGTCCTGGCCCTGTAACGTGCAAACTAACCTTTGGTAAGTCATCCCTCATTTATAAACCTCAGCTTTCTCACTGGTAAAATTACAGTACGAATACGTTACTCAGAGAGACCCTTCCTTGCAAGTCAAATGACTACACGTTTGTGAGAAGAACTGGCATGATACCAAGTCCACTGGATAAGGGTAGGCCCACTGGATTCTCCGACTTTCAATCTAAATTGTGTTTTTAACTTAAATTATTTGGGGAATAATTATCATTCTTTATTTCACTTTTTTTTCTTGTTCAGCTAGAATGTGAGTCTCCTGAGGAATGAAGTTGGAATGCCTCCATGAGAAGAGTGTGGGGACAGAGTGTTTGCAAATGTTTTATTTGATTTGGAATTTTAGAGCTCAATCAGGAATTAAGGTAAGCACAGGGACAGAGCTATTAAGGCAGTTGGAAAGGGACAGACAGTCCTGGAATGTGGCAGCTCCTGTTTGATTTTAAATGTAAGTTAAATATTAATTTTTCTAAAAAAAATATCCCTCTTCCTTCCAGGGAGGCCCTTTTCTCTCTCTCTCTCTTATGTTGACAGATTGTTGGTGGCTTGCCCTTCACACTAACTTATTTGGAGGAAAAAAGTCTTCAGGTGATCTTATTTGAATAAGAAAAAAAGTTCCAAACAGCTCCCTTGCCGCCACATCAACAGCAGCTGAACAGCCTGGGTTGCTGCATAGTGAGAATTATTCCTTTCATTTCAAGGGAATCAAAGATGTTTGGAGTAAGCAAGAGCCCTGGTTACACATGATCAAAATAAACGAGCGTTAGATTTGCTTATGGAAAGTGTCAGTTGAGTCTACTGCTAAAGTCTGAGTACACTTTTTATTGTTCCCTAAAGATTTTGCAGGAAAGAGAGAAGTCACCTATGGAAAAAAAAAAAACTAAGTTGATTTGGGGAAAAACAAGAAGCATTTGAAGATCTTCCCTTTTCTGAATTCATTCCTGCTGGAGGTTCCCTAAAGCAAGGGGTGCAATGATGATGCTGTTGATTGTACACAGAAGTCAAAAGGAAATTCAAGCTTCTGTCAAGATTCATTCCAAAGACAATAAAAAAAGGAAATGATGGAATCCCTTTTAGAGCTTTTGGATGGATTCACTGGTGCTTTGGCTGTTCTCTGAATTTGTAAGGAATGGAGAACAAAAGCGAAATTGCAGGCTCCCAGCAGCAATTTCAATATCTTATGCTTCCAATGGCTCCTTTTCTCAAATCATCATTTGTTTCTTTCTTAATTTCATGCATTTTTGTTTTCTTTCTCTTTTAAAAAAATTTTGCAAAGCTACTATCATCCAGTGCTCCATGACATTCAGCACACATGTTTTATATTTTGGTGTATAAAATTAAGCACACTACTCCTGCCACTGCCTATCTATGTGACCTGTGGGCCTAAGTTTCCTCATTTGTAAAATAAGGGAATTGAGTAAGACTTGCAGTGCTCAAACTATGTTCTATCCCAGGGTTCCTCAATTTGTACACTGTTGATAATTTAAGCTGGATAATTCTTCGCAGTGGGAGGCTGTCCTGTTCATCAAGGGATGGTTAGCAACACCCCTGGCCTCTACCCATTAGATGCCTGCAGTACGACTATACTCTCTCCCCTGGTTGTGAAAACCAACAATTGCCAAATGATTCCTGGGCTGAAAAAGTCACTAATTAAAGCAATGGTTCTCAAACTTTGGTGGGTGTCAAAATCCCTGGGGAACTTGGTAAAAACATAAAGGCCCAGACTGGATTCAATTACAAAGCCAGGGCCTCTGGGGCTTTTATGTTTGTTTGTTTTTTAATTAGCTTTTAAATATACAACGAAGTTTGAGTACCACTGTTCATGAGGAATTGTGTTGATGAAACGGTTCTCAAAATATGATTCTTGCACCAAAAGCCTCAGCATCACCGAGGAATTTGTTAGAAATGCACATTTTTGGGCTCCACCCCAGGCTTGGTGAATCATAATCTCTGAGATGGGACCCAGTTGTCTAAGAAATGGCCCAGGTAAAGAAGAAGTGCATTCTTAGTAAACCCAGAAAGACATTCAGAAATGCGAGAGAGGACTTTCTCAACACAGCATTGATACCATTAGGTAGAGCATTGGCTGGAATCAATTGCTCCACCCTGTGTGGCTTCCATCACCATATGGTCATGAATTCTGTTCTGGCTCAGCCTTAAAAGGCAGATCAGATTTTCCTTCTTGGGGAGGGGAGCTCTGAGGGATGGCACACCTCAGACTCCTGAATCCTCTGTGCACCTGGGCCCTGACTCATAGACTTACTCTTTGGGCTATGGCATTGACTCTAGACCAGTGGTTCTCAATCTTGGCTTCCTATTAGAATCACTTAGGGAACATTTAAAAATCTCAATGCTCAGGCCAAACCCCAGACCAATTAAACCAGAATCTCTCAGAGTGAGAACCAGATATCAGTATTTTTGCCTTCTCAAATGATTCCAAACTTCGAGCACATTTGAGATGCCAATTGAACACTTTCTATAAAGTCAGATAGGGTTTGTACAGAGGGAGAAAAGGTAATGGGACATGCAGAAGGTTTGAAAGCAAATGCCAGTTTGGTAATCAGCATAAAGTTTGGTACGGCTACAACCTGTAAGCTTTTGATTCTGTGCCAGTGCCAATTCGTCCCCTAAGTTTTCTTAGATCCTTCAACCAGAAGCCATCTTTGCAGGCTCCGCATTTCTATAGCACTTTGATTCTAATCTAACATCTGCCATTTCTATTATATGGTAGATGTTAGACTAGCCCTTGTATTACAGCCCTTTCCCCCACAATACCTACTTTGGGAGTAGGTATCCAAAGATATAAATTTAATTGACATATATTAAATGATGTGGAAATGTCATGGAATGTAGAGGTAATCCACAGCAAAGCATCCTGGCACTTTGCCCTCAGTCTCACAGCAGGACTTCCTAGCCAATATGCTTCAAAATCTTCCACAAGTGGATTAATAACTCCAGACTCCAAAGTCTTTATCTGACAAGAGAGACAAATCCTTAGAGCAAAAGTCTGGGCGGATGACGTAAGCACACATTCTGGAATACTGAACATCCAAAGTATTGAGGACATAGCTCCAAGGTGAAGCTTTTCCATCAGTGGAATAAGCCAAATAAGTGAGGTTTGGTGGAGCAAAGTAATAAGAGCATGATTCTTTGGGGTCCCTTGGAGTTCCAGAGCCAAGGCTGTTTATGGCCAGAGTGGTCAAACCCAACAAAATGAGTGAAGGAATGAGCACGAAACTCTGGCATCCTCCTGGGCCTAGTGGTGATTCCACAGAAAAACCTTCTTGGGGAATTCATATCAGCTGCATGATAAGTGTTCTTTCCTGTTGCCTTTCCCTCTTGCTCACCATCGCAGTGGCCAGGGAGACCTGGGTGAGATTGCTACAAGCACTAGGAGACCACAGGAATGTTTCCAGGAGGCAGGCTGGAGTCAAGGATCCAGTGCATAAGCTCTCAGGAATCCTTGTAAGAGTGTGAAGCCAAGGAACAGGAAAGAAGGGAACACCTTGGCTCAGAAGGTATTTAAGCGGGAGGAGAAACAGAGGAACAGGAAAGCCTCCAGCTAGTCCTTTGGAGCCTGGCACCCACTTCTGTCAGCTTTCCCATTCCTAGACTGACGCTCATTGCTTAAGTCCTGGGAGTACTGGATTTATTAAATTGCCTCTTTGTTCAACTCTTGCAAAAAAAAAAAACTTAGACCTGAAAACCGTTTGACGTGTTGGGATATTTGTCTGCCATAGTAGATGAGGAACCTAAGGCTCAGTTGTGCAAGTTTACAGCGTTGGTAAACTGACCGAGGCAGAATGTAAGTACAGCCATTCCAACAATTCTCTGGGTCCTGTAACGATCTCCCCTGCACAGAAAGGTGGGCTATTCACTGTTCCCGTGTCCCTACTCCCTGCCCCAATGCACAGACACACACCCATACAAAGTGGGATGAGAAACAAGGGTGGGACCTTGTCTAAGAGAAGGAGCAGTAAGCAAGCTTTGATTCGAAAGGCCCAGGGTTGAGTCCTTCCTTCGCTTTTTCACAGTTCTATAAACGTGGACTAATCATTTTTCTCCTCAGGCCTCCCAACGGAGCCAACGGGCCCTCTAGGGCTTTCCTCACAGCCGGAGGGGGAGCTTCCATGTGAAGGTGAAGGACGCTGCAAACTGCGAGGTCACGGACAAATTTCAGAAAATGATGAAAGCCCTATCCTCGCTAAGCCGGCTTTTCTTCCTCTCTAAAAAGGGAGTAATCATGTCCATTCTGCAACCTCGAATGGACCCCACGCGTCAGGCTCTGGCGCCCCCGGGCTGGCCGCCAGCGGGGCTGGCTCTCTGGCTGGCACTGGGGTGTGAGGGCCCTGGCCTCCTGGCGGCTGCAGCCGGGAGCCTGCAGGGCGCGCGCTGAGCGCCGGCGGCGAGCGGCGAGCAGAGGTTCGGGCAGCAGGAGGAGCGTGTGAGCTGTGGGCGTCCCTTTAAGAGCGGCCGTCCGAGCCGGCCTCCGCCTCTCAGTCCGCCGAGCGCCGCCGGTCACCTGAGGCTCTCGGGTCAACCGGCAGGCGGCGGGGCCGGCGATCTCGCCCGCGGAGCCGAGAGACGGGGCCTGGACGCCAAGTGCCCAGAGCCGACTGCGAGCGTGGCCGGCCGGCGCCCGTCCGCGGCGGAGGATGCGGGAGCGTATCTGGGCGCAGCTGCCTATGCTGCTGCCCTGGCTACTGCTGCCGCCGCCGCTGTGGGGCGGCCCCCCGGACGGCCGGTGCTCGGAGCGCGAGCCCGAGCCCGGGCCTCTGCAGCCCTTCGACCTGCTCTACGCCAGCGGCGTGGCCGCCTACTACAGCGGGGACTACGAGGTGGCCGTGCGCGACCTAGAAGTGGCGCTGCGCAGCCACCGGCGCCTGCGGGAGATCCGCGCCCGCTGCGCCCGCCACTGCGCCGCGCGCTGCCCGCTCGTGCCCCCCGGCGTTGGCCCAGGGGCCGAGCTGCCCTTCTTCCGCGCCCTGCTTGAGCGGGCGCGCTGCTACCGCAGTTGCCAGAGCCAGCGCCTCGGGGGCCCCGCGTCCCGCCACCGCGCCAGCGAGGATGTGCGCAGCGACTTCCAGCGCCGAGTGCCCTACAACTACCTGCAGCGGGCCTACATCAAGGTACCCAGAGCGCACACCTCACGCCCCTCGCTGCCCTGGGATGCGCTCCAGCCCTCCCCGCGGCTCCTGTCTCTTGGCCGGCGCGCTGCTCCTTAGCGAGTCTGACTGGGTCTCCTTTAACGGTTCTGTCTCATGTGTGGATCTACATAGCTGGTGGCCCGAGCTCTGTAACCAACACTCGATGAATTTGGGCAAGCCATTAGCTCTTTCGGCATCCACTTCTCTCTCAAAAAGAGGACTGTACTGATAAGACGTTTAAAGTACCCATTCAGCACTAACGTCTGAACGTTGGTAGAGCCGGGTCTAGTATAAGGTCTTCTCTCGCTTCATTCCCTGGTCTTCACCCAGTTTCTCTTCCATCTCCGCTCCCTCATCCCTCCTACAAGCTAGTCTGCACCTTTTCTTTGAAGTTTAAAAGAGAGCGGTCTCAAAACAGCAGAGTTAAAAGTAGACTTGCTCCGAAACCCATCCCTCTGTCTTTTCCCCTGCACTTAGCACAAAAAGGGAAGATCAAAGGTTAAAGAGGAGGTATGCATGGAAGAGGTGAATCTGTGTGAGTCAGTCTCACTAAAAGTACCCAAAGTGCTGACTCTTTCTCCTTTGATAGAAGGCTTCCAGTTTCTGGAGGTGAGCATCGGACTGAGTTATTCACCACCAGATGCTCCCTCTTTCTGGTTTTACTTTTGTGTATTCAACTTGCCTGAAGTTAGTGCCAGGAGGCAGACAGTGTATATTGACATCTTCCCTACATTCACAGTTTTAAAGATCTAAGTGAATGCTTCACTTAGATGATGGCAGAGAGAATTTAGCCCGTGTTCCTTAATCTCCCACTCTCACTCATCCATGTTGCTCTGAACTTACACTTTCTCCCCCTTCTGCCTTTCTATGTCAGTATATCAATGTCTGTTCTCCAGCTGTTGGAGAAGTGGCAGCTTTGGGGGTTGGTTGGTTGGTCATGCCAGCCAATGGACCAGGCTGCATTTCTGGAGTGGTGAAAATACACACCAGGTGCTGATATTCTAATGTCTTTTGCAGCTCATCCCACAAGGTCTCTGAGCTCACAGTTGGTAGGGCTCTCTGCAGATTTGCAGTTTTGGGTAGAGTTCAGGAAATCACAACTGTAACTAACTCTTTAACTCCCAGTGCTCTGGCTAAGTTGCTAGATTTAGTATCTTGGGCAAGAAATAAGGAGAAAGCCTGAATCCTTTCCAGGATTTGTCTTCTATTTGCTTGTGCCTCCTGAAGCATTTGCTGAGGCATGTATTAAGTATAAATCTGCTTTCTTTTAAATGAGTGGCACAGTTTTTGGTGGTCTTTAGAGAAATCAGTCAGTAGCAGGCAGAGAGGGGCTTGTGAGTACCCGACAGCTGAAGATATATATACTAAGCTAGTTCCCAGAGCAGAATGTGGGTGGTCGGGTTTGGTCCCCCTGTAATACTGTCTTCCCAGGAGTCTCAGATGTGAGGTTGGTAGTCCTGTTGATTGTTCTGTCACACATCTCGGGCACATTTTCCTTTCTCAGGTCTGGAAAAGGAATGCATATTTATTTTCACTCCTATAAAAATAAATAACCACGAGGTAACTCTCAAAATGTGAGTGTCTTTGGTTCTGTCATTACACTTGCTTCACTGCTAATGTTAACATTGATCATTCTCCTGCTCCCATCTCCTGGTTGGAGGTCAAAGAAGATGAAGCCATAGGTTTAACATGCCTCAGTTTTTTTCAGTGAATTGATTATAGGAGAGAGTCACTCACAGGTAGCTCTGTGGGTGAACTACTGTCTGTGGTCTGATGAACCAACGAAGTTTAAGAAGTCCTTTCAAAATTATGTGAGTTCATGTGCCAATTTCTGTTTTACTGGCAATGTTTCTGAGAGCAGAACAAATCTTACATCTGCTTCCTGTTCACCTCCGCTCCGATAGGTACAATTTCTACATAATTGATCATCTCTTAAGGAGGAAATCTTCTTACCCCTTTGGAAATTCATTTTTGATGGGTTGGAGTTTACAGGGGCATCTTTATGAACATCGAATAAGGTGTTCCCTCCCCGCAAGAACGCCACAATTTTAGCCTTTGCTTGGCTTCTTGGGAATTTCACTCATAAATACACACACACACACACACACACACACACACACACAATCTTCTGAGAGCAAAACAAAACTCGCAAAATAACAGTATCTTTGGGCTCTGACAGGTTTGAATCCTAAAGTGTCCATTCCCTGAAGATAGAGGGGTTCCCTGCATATACCTGCATATGATCATGGTACCTTGTGTTGCTTACTTTGGACATCAGTGATCCAGTCTGTATTTGAAAAGAATAATCCTGGGCCAGATTGAATTCAGTGAGGACTTTGAAGCCAAGATTTGAGAATTGTGAATCCTGTAATATGGTCAGAACTAGCAGACTTCCTAGAGATAAGGAAACACATTTATTCTCAGCTAGGGGTTTGCAAACTGTAGAAGCTCTTGGGAGATGCTCTTCCTCCCCCAAATCCCAGTTAGTGAGCTACTGATGGAAGCAGATTCTTTATGCTAGAGTGTTGGAAGGGAAAGATTGAGAATTGTGAAATCTAAGGCCTGTTGAGATCCATTTCTCATTTCACAGATGAGGAAAGGGAAATCCAGACAAGGGAAGGGGCTCACCCAGTGTCACATATGATTTGATTTGATGAATTGAGCACAGGACTGGGAGTCCGGGGTCTAGGCTCTGCCAGTAATTGGTCGTGCCTGTGCACATCCACTGTCCCGTGGAGTCACCTCAGGTCCCAGGGAATGCTGTGTCCCCAGGGCTGTCCTTTTGCCAGATTTGGACAGCTCCAGGAATGAGTCAGTCCTTGTCCTGTGGGGTAACAGACACTCACTGCATTTATCTTAAGGGCTATTCTGTAGAATCTTCCTTAAGCCCTGGCATGCTGGGAAATCCTCTGGACAGCTACGAGGTGGTAGTTCCACTTAGATCCTATCCACACTTTTTTGTTTAAAGGCAGGGTGAGACTCTTCAAACTTTCAAATTTTATTATTTCAGATTGTAAGGTATAACTCATGATTCACAGCCTAAAACCTAAGATAAAGCTTTTATCAGAGCGGTCTCTCCTCGGAAACCTCCGCTGGTTTCCCCTTGCTTCTGTATAGAGCCCACAGTGTTGAATACAGCACCCCTCAGCCTGGCTGCCCCTTAACTTTACAGACCCAGTCTCCTCCCACTCTGCCATCCTTCAGCTAGAGGGAACAATGGATGCTTAATCTTATGTGTCTGACACTTCTGCACATCTGGGTTTATTTATTCTTCTTTGGGAGACATGTAGGCTCTGGCATGGGGTCGATCTGGGATTGAACTTTAGCTCTTCAATCTCTAGCTCTGTGACTGCGAGCAAATCACATAAACTTTCTAAGCTTTAGTTTCCCCATCTGCAAAATGGGGAGATAACGGGACCTACCTGATTGGTTTAGGTTTAAGAGAGGATTTATATAAAGCACCGGGGACAGGGCCCATTTCTGTTTCCAGAAACACTGGAGATGTATCTCTTATTATTATTAGTTATAACAGTAGATTTTCCCACCTTCTCCTCTATGTGTTCAAATGGTAAGTGTACTAGCACAAATATACCTATTTCTGTGAGATCCTCTTTCACTCTCTCTGCAACTCCCAACAGTCCATCATTTCTCGCTCCTCTGAATGTCCACAGTAAAGAATATGTTCCTCTCATATCATGTTTCACTTTTAACCTTGTTTTGGAGAAATTCATATATTTGTTCATCACTTAATGTGAGCTCCTTGAGATCAAGAATGGTCACAGGCATTTTTGCACCTCCTAAAGTAGGAGTTTCCAGATCTGGAAGATCAGCAGGTGGATGATTAGTATGAATCCCCTGGGCATTAAAAATGTGATTTAAAATTGGAGATTTAGGTTCAGTAGGTCTGAGTTGGGTCTCAGCATTTATATTCCCCTCAAATACCTAAAACAGGGGGCAGTAGCAGTAAATGCTCAGTGTATGTTTGTTGAATGAATGATAGTTTGGTTGCTCGTGTATGAAATATTGTTGAAAAAGATTTCTGTGTGGCGGCAGGAGGTTTTCTCAAATTAGTTATTTGGTTTCCTGACTGGTCAGTTGGGGGAGAAAGTTATAGAAGGACTGTAGGTTGCTTGACTTTTCACTCTCTTCTACTTGCAAGTTCCGGCTAATGTTGCAAACCTCCTTTCCCTCCCCCTCCATTTTTTTTTCTAATTTAATCCTTATTTCCTAAAACTATGCTTCGGAAAATTCTTGACACGCTGTGCCTGTTTTATGTACATTTGTGGAATTTAAACAAATGTAAGTGAGATTCTTTTCTTTTTTTTTATCTGTGTACTTTATAATCAGGAATACTTTGACAGTATCTGTTTTTCTTTCAGTGTTCCCAACCATTTAGTTAAAGAAAAAAAATTAAAAAAAAAAAGACAACCAGTGCTGCTTATTTATGTTTTTTACTTAAAACAAGCTTGCGCCTCCATGTTTTGTTTCTAAGTTGGTGCTTTGTGCTCTGTGACCTTTGTTTTTCTTCTTAAGATTGGTGGGGGGGGGGGGGAGGAAATGCAATTAAGTTAGGCGATTCTATCTCCTTCCTAGAGTCAGCTCCCCAAACTTCCTTTTTCTTGACCATAATTTATTTTATTAGTGGTTTCTAGAAAAGAGAAAAAGTAAGTTCAAGGATTTTCCTCGCTCTTATTCTGCTTTATCAACTTCTTTCTCTTTCTAGATGAAGGCCTTTAAAAAAGTTTGAAACGTAGGCCACATGACATGATACGTATTCTATTAGTTCAGAATAAAAACTTTTCCCAAATCCCGTATTTAAATCTTTTTACCTATATGTAGACTATGTACATTTTGTCCCCAAATTATTTCAAATAGGAAGTGGATTTTATGTCTTCATGAAATAGTTGTTTTGAAGTTTCCTAGTGGTTATTTCCTCAAGGGATGAGACTTTTTTTTCTTCTTACATTTGGAATTTTTCTTTTTTTTGAGCTTGAATCATCAAAATCCACTAGTCATCATCTTTCTGTCCCATGCCTTAGGAAGGAAACCTGGGAGCTTCTTTGTGTAGCCAGCATTTAGTTCCTGTGTGCTAAGGAGATAGAATTTCTATTGTTTCCTTCCAGGAGGCTGACCATTTGAAAGCCCAGTCAGCTCTTTATCAGTCATGCATTGTGATTACAAACAGTCAGTGCTACAGCACCTTAAAATTCAATTAGATGAGGGAAGCACTTGCTTACAGGTTTTCTCCTATCTCAGTCTGGCGAAACAGGTATTCCTTTACAAGTTTTAATAAAAGAAAGTAATAAACTGCTTGTCTCCACAGATCCCATCTCTGAGAACCAAATGTATTCTGTCACAAATATCATTTGCTCAGTGATAAACTCCAAAGGGATAGGTGTGTGGTATTCTTTTGGGAATGTTTGATAAAATGTCAGTTTGCTTCGTGGATGGAGTTTGAAAATTCTGAAAAGTGCATGAGTTCACCTAAAATGAAAACTGATTGGATTTGGTGTAATAATGGTTCTTTTGTATTACTAAGGAATTGAGAAAACTTGGGTGTCTTAGAATCCCAGATCTTAGAGAGCTGGAAGGAACTCCAAGAGAGCATCTTGTTCAACCCTCTCTCTCCAAGTTAAATAATTGGTTTGGGGCAGTGAAGCAGGGGTGAGAGAAGGAGGGATAAGTATTTTCCTTAAGAAATGCAGTCTTGCAAGGGTGAGGAGTGATAATTATTAAAACGGTAAAAATGCTACAGCTTGAAGGAACCTCAGAAATCATGAAAAGTCTATCCCTGTCACTTAACAGCTGATGACACTGGCCTCAGAGGTTCCATGACAAATCAAGGAGGGTGAGCAAGCGGAACTGGGTTGGAATGTAAGTATTTTAATTTATAGTCCAGTGCTTTTTCCGGACTCTGTGCAGTGGGTATTGCTACCTCCTGAGGGGCAGTCTGGTGAATCAGTGATGCCACTGAGACCTGCGGTGGACCTGGTACCTCCAGAGACAGTGCAGATACAAGGCCCTGCTTCCTGCACTACCCCACCCACCCTGCATTTTCATTCGCATGATATGTTGGCCACTTAGCCAAGAGTCACTTGTCTGGTGGAAAATTTTGCATTTCTCATTAGGAAAAATAATTTCTCCTGTCTTTTTTTCCATTCAGCTTTTCTCCTATAATTCTTTTTCTGTCCTTTTATGCATCCCTCCTTTCCTGCTGTCTGACTTCCTAGCTATGTAATTTCCATGAGAGCTGGCCCTCAGTTGCCAAATGGCCCAAACACATCTTTAAAAAAAAATGATTTGTAGTCAGCCTTCTGCACGGTATGTTTCAGTGCCGTGTGTGTGATTTTGGGGGTTTAGTACTGAGGAGAGCTGCAGGCTATAGTCAGAAGAAGCTGATTTCACTTGACCACACCCCTCTCTGCTTTACTTTGTTTTCTATACTTATTTCTTTCTTTCTCTCCTTTCACATTCCGTGTCTTACTGATGATCTACACAGTGAAATTACATCTGCAAAGGAGAGGTTGTTGGGATCAATCAAGGGAGGAGAGAAGTAGGTAGTGGTAGAGGTAATGTTAGGGCTTTAGTTCTAATAAAATGAAGGCCATACAGCTTCTTATTTAATTTGCTCCACAGACATAGGCATCTACTATGAAATTCTTTTTATGTCCCTTTTCCCCATATGATTTGTGCATGAGTTGAGCATATGTTGGGAAAGATATTCATTTCCCTCTCCTCTCGGCTCTCCATCTTTCTGCAACTGCTCCCTGCCACGTTCATAGAACATTTGTGTCCCCATCCTCCCATTTTAAAGATGGGAAAATAAAATCTGAAAAAGAATCAAGTTGTCCAAATGTATCCAGCAATTTAATGGAAGAGTCAGGATTAGAATCTAAGAGCCCCAATTCCCACCTCTGTGACATTGCTGATGACCACTATTTGTAAGACACACTCTGAAAACACAAACGTAACAAAATTAATTTGACACACATAGCATGCCAGTTACATTATTTGCCAAATGGGATAGACCCTGAAAATAAAAGCTACCTTATGCAATGCTATTCCTTGCACTACTATTCTGCCCATTTCTGGGAAAAATTCATAAACAGGCCCCTGGATTAACGCTATTCCCCCAATAAATCTAATGAAAATGAATGAGGCAAAGAATCTTCTTTGGAAGGGAAATGAAGGTATAAGAGCCAGAAGGAGGGAGATCCAAGAAGTCAGATTTTCCAGAAGTTCGGGGCTATCAGAATGATCCTGCTGGAATTCATTATCTACAAATAATGGGTTGAGTTTTTGTGCAAGTAATGAGACACTGCTGAAGATTACAGTGTAATTATACTGGAACTCTGGAAAAGGAATGGAGAAAAGCAAAAGATATAATAAAATAAATAAATCTAAAACAAAACAGAAATTGTTAACAAACCCTGAATCACAGGAAAGTTAATTCAGCCAATTTTGATTTATTCTTTCTGCTTGAATGCTAAATTTTTAGTTTTCACTTCGTCAAGATTAATAAGCTTGCACAAAAAAATCAACACATAATTAGGACACCAGACATAGTGAATTACCTTAAAGCCAGATTTGGCTGTTTTCAAAAATGATCTCAAATTATAGTATCAAAGATTAATCCAGAAGACCATAAAAAAATTATTTCCCCACTGAAGTAAGAATTATTTCTTAGTAATATTTTTCAGATTGAATCCAGGATCAACAATCAGCATTTGATTGTAGTACAAGGCATTTAGAAATGCCACTAGAGACAGAGACTTTTCACAGACAATTATTGTTTCAATAGGATGATCAAGGGCTCAATTACACAGTGGAATCTGCGGGTATTCAGGTCAGTAGGCATTTAAACTGGAGTTTCTCAACTTTGACTTATTGCTATTTGGGATGCATAATTCTTTGTTGTGATGGGCTGTCCTGTGCATTTTAGGACGGTTAGCAGCATCCCTGGCCTTTACCTACTCAACAGCAGTAGCAACACACTTCACCTTGCTTCTAAGCTGTGACAACCAAACATGTCTCTATACATTGCAAAATGTCTCTTGGGGTCAAAGTCACCCCACATTGAGAACCACTGATTTAAACATGTAGCCATGTTTAAGATAACTGGGCATTGACATTAGACAAGTACAAATCAAGTGTTGGACAACCCATATGCTAGATGGCAGTATACCCACTGATGAATCATGATATTTATGAAAAAGTTTGGCTATAGCTTCATATCTTTTATGAGGGGAATTCCACTGGAAATAGAGCCTCTTTCTGCAAGATGCAAATCACTGGGCTTATATCCCTTAGCTGGTCCTGCCCGTGGCTGCGCTGATTCAGCCAGAGTATCTGGCTTCTCTCTACTTATTATCTGAACATGACAGGACAGGTTACTTTAGCAATACAAACTAACACCTTTCAATTGCGAACTCCAAACTCCAGAATTAATGTGTTTTTCATTCAACTTGGAAAGCACCCGAACTCAGTCATGTAAAAGTAATCCACTGCAACTCTTGGTTTTCTTGGGGTTAGTTCTGTATCACGTATACTCTTAGAAAGCAGCTTGACTCAAACCCCAAATGCCATCTTATAGAAGGCTGGAAAGTGGGGAAAATGGGAGGGGGTCAGAGGAAAGAAGAAATGATTGTGAGATTGAGAGAGAGAGAGTCAGAGGGTGTCTCAGTCCTTTTGGGCTGATATAACAGAAGACCATACGCTGGCGGCTTATAAACAACAAACATTTAATTCTCAGAGTTCTGGAAGCTGGGAGGCAAAGACCATGGTGCCTGCAGATATGGTGTCTGGTGAGAGTCTTGCTTTGCTCTGACCTCACACTGCAGGAAGGTTTCTGGAGCCTTTTTTATAAGGGCATGAACTCCATTCATGAGGGCTCTGCCTTCATGACCTAATCAGCTCCCACATGCCTGCTTTCTAATACCTTGGGGACGAGGTTTCAACATATGAATGTTGGGGGAACACAAACATTCATACCATAGCGGAGGGAGATGCAGAAATAGATGGAGGAAGATGAAGAGATGATAGCAAAAATTAGGTAAAGGAACGCAAGAACAATAAATCAAAAAGTCCAAGCAGGACTCCACATGTGAAGGGAGTTTACACAAAACAAACATGGGGGAGGAGATATGGGGATATATGTAGAGCTGATTCACTTTGTTATACAGCAGAAACGAACACACCATTGTAAAGCAATTATACTCCAATAAAGGTGTTAAAAAGCAAACAAACAAACAAAAAACAAACATGGATGTTGCATCCTCTGAAATCCATGTCTCTGTAATAAAACCAATCATCCGGAAGCAGATGTTGGTCTTTCTTCACTCCTGTAATGCCAAAGGCCCCATACTTGGCTGAGATGTTTCTGCCTTGATACAGCCCAGGGTAGCAGAGCCACTAAGTTTCCTGGTGAAACAGAGAAGGAAGGAATGACTCTGGGGCAGATTCCACATGCACAACAGTGAATATTTACCAACTGTTAAGGGAAATGCCACTTTGCCATTTCAGGTTTCTTTGAAATCCTAGGTGTAGCCAAATGTTCCCCATTTCTTCATTTTGCAATAGGGGAAACTGATTAAATGGTTACATGGTATGTCTGAGATCACACAGCTAGTCGGTAATAGAGTCAGAATCTGAATCCAGGTTTTTCTGATGACAAAATTGGAGTTCTTTTTTGCTTCTCACACTTTGGGTTTTGACATGGAACAGGCTTATATTCAAAAGAGTCCTGCTTTTTATTAGTTATGTGACACTGGAAAAGTTCACATGTATGAACCTGAGTTTCTTATCTGGAAAATGGGGATAATCACACCACTTCACTGGCTTCTTGTGAGAAGTTAATTTTAAAAAAAGTGTTGTGGGCTTACTTAGGTCAGCATTGACACAGAAGTACAGTTGACCCTTGAATGACATGGGTTTGTGCTATGGGGGTCCATGATTTTTTCAGTAGTAAATACTACAGCACTATATGATCCCCAGTTGTTGAATCCACAGATTCAGAACCGTGAATAAGGAGGACCAACTGTAAATCATATGTGATTTTCAACCACGCAGATGTTGGTGCTTCTATCCCCCCATGTTGTTCAAGGGTCAACTGTACTTATTCCTTGCCTCATAGCTGCTATGGAGAGAGAAGATTTGTAAGGGAATATGAAAGGCAAAGAATAGATAGGCAAATATATCATGATAAACTGAGACGATAATTACATGTACAGTAGGTAGAGAAAACTTGGGGACACACAAAACAGAAACTTTACCTGCTCAGTTGGAGCTACTGACTTCAAGTTTGATTCTCTAGACATTGGAGCATATGCTTAGCAGTCTCCTTTCACCATCAGACTAAAACAAGTCATCTTCTTAATGAAAACTTGGGATTGCTGTTTGCTGTTTTGAGAAAAGTCCTTTTGCTCTCTCCCCATTACATTCTCTAACCCTCTGATTTCACAATCTCCTGAGATTGTGGCCTCTTCTTTGTATTTTTCAAAAAATAGACTCTGTTCAAACACATTCCAAACCTTCGCTGTTTCCTATTAACAGATAAAAATCTCTTCCCACAGACCAACACATCTTGGGAATTTTAAATCCCTTTAAACCTCTTCACTACCCTGATCTCAGGTACTCCTGGGAGATGGCCTAGGTGTGGGAATCAACAAACATCTCATCACAGATACCAAAAATAAGACTGCTTCTTGTCTAACAGTCAGGCAAGTGGAAGAGTAGCTCAAATAAAAATATAGTGAGTTATGAGTCCAGGAATCAAGCAATTTAGGCCCTGTCTCCAATGGTGGCACTAATGCCGTGAGGTCACCATTTGGACAAGGGCACAGTTGGACCAGATGGTTTATAAGAACTCTGCTACCTCTGCCTGAGATTCTAAAATACTTTAGTGGACTGGTACACTGTGAGCCAACCATCTACCTATGGAAAAGAAAAATGATGAGATAAGGTAATGGAATACAAAACAGTATAATGGAGATAAAGGAAGTTTAAAAGGTCAAAAGAAAGGAGGTGCTTTCAGTGTGTCTGATGCTCTAGTCCTCGCCTTTGGACAATCAGTCATTTTAAAGTAAAGGTTGAAGAAGGACACACTAATGTTTAATTTGGTGGTACTTTAAGAGGTACAAGATAAACTAGGGCACATTCAGGAAGGACAAAAACATATAGATAAAAGACTCAAAACTATGTTTTATGAGAAACAGTTGAAATAGGATGAGTAGACTAAATAAAAAAAGAGGTTTTAAAAAGATCGTTATCTGAGACAATTGTTCTTGATCTTTATGGCACCTAGGAATTGAATACGTAGGCCCAAGTAACAGAAGTTACAGAAAACATGACCTTGGCTCAGATATGGAAGACTTTCCTAACACTGACAGCTGTCAGATATAATACACAGCCCAGAAAGAAGGTGTTCAAACATAAGTCAGGCAAATGCCTACACAGGGAAGTTGCATTTAAGGTTTAAACATTAAAGCAATGTTGAGATAGATAAGATTTAACATGTTCTCCAATCCAGAGTTAATAAGACTCCATGATCTTATGAAATGAAAATGTCTTATACCCACAGATGGTGTATCATTAAAGACTTTTTCATTGGAAAAAATCTTACAGCTTTTTCTCTATCCTGCTTCTTAATTCTGGCTAATGTAATCTTAGACCATGGTCACCAGCACACTCCCTATAAATAACTTACATAAGGCAAAAAAGGAAAGAAAAAAAAAACAGTGCCAAGGCCTTAAAACACACACGGAAACACACACACACACACACCACACACACACACACACACACACACACACACGGAATATTTAGCAGTAACAATATCCATATGTATGATCTGCATCAGTCCTGTGATTTCTGGCTCGAGTATCTCTGAGATAACATCTGAAAAGGATTTAATTGCATAGTACCAGTGAGAGTTTTAGGTTAAATGGGTAACAACTGATCAGAACAAACACGCTTAGGAATTGAAAGTGGGTGCACCTCTCTTAGCGAGTGTATTATGGTATACTCAGAAAACCCAATTTCATTCACAGAGCCTTGGCGCTGCTAGTTTGCCTCGTTTGTGTGCTATCCAGAGGCTAAACTGAAAACCTTGCTGTATTCCACACTGTAGTTCAGTTATCACACCTTTTGCTAATGTCCATTCTGGTCAGTTTCACATATGAGTTGCTAGGGGGTCTGCCCAGATCATCATATTTAAGAACATTTAAAGGATATTAAATGTTCCTAAAGAATGTTTAAAAAATCCCTTTATCTGTCTCCCTCTCCTCTGAAATTATTTTCTTACTCTCTAATTGGGAGGGGGAGGAGTGCCTGCTACCCTTGGGGAGGAGGGGAGTAGAAGTCCAGGCTCCCTGCCCTAGGAGCTGACCAAGGGCAGGGGGCAGCAAGATTTTTTTCCCCTGGTGTTTGGCTGGAGTTGGGCAAGTATTATCACAGATGTTTCTATTTTGCTATGCCTCACTATTTCGGTTCTTTAACTAAAGGGAGCATGCTTTGGGGGGGCCTTTTTTGTGTCTGCTCCCATTGGTATGTCCAGGTTGCAGGCAGAGTCCAATCAGGGATATAAGGGAGACAAAAAGAAAACCCAGGAAATTCACCTCTGTGTTCAAGGGGCAGGTCCTTAGCCCGTCTGCCTCTTCATGCCACCGTTCAGAATCTTCCTGTGTCTGTCCGGAGTTTTTAGGTGTGCTCTAGAGAAGGTCTAGGGAGAAATGAATTTACTCCATCTTGTTCAGAATCGGAAGTCTTCATGCAGATTCTTTAAGTGATCTTTAAATTATAGTGATGATGATGATGAAGACAATTTGAGTGGACTTTATTTAAAAAAACTCGAGGTAATCTTTGTTACCAATGCTTTACTGCAAAAAGCTACAGAGAAGCCTTTCTGATCTCTAAGAAAAATCTCTAGTCAAATCTCATCATCACTTCCACCACAGGTGGGTTTATGTTAATGAGGTGACCTTTGGAAAGCACCTAAGGAGGGGGCTGGTTGCTGGGGAAACCAACGTTGATTGGGGGGTTGGAACTTTCAGTCCCACCCTCTGATTTCCAGGGAGGGGAGAGGGGCTAGAGGTTGAATCAGTCACCAGTGGTCAATGAGCTAATCAATCATGCTTGCATAATGAAGCCTCCATAAAACCTCAAATGAATGGGATTTGGAGGGCTTCTGGATTGGTGAGCATGTGGAGGTGCTGGGAGAGGAGGGCATTTGAAGAGGGCTTGGAAGTTCCGAGCCCCTTCCCCATACCTTGCCCTCTGTCTCTCATCCATTTGGTTGTTCCTGAGTTATATCCTTTTATAATAAGCCAGTGATCTAGTGAGTTAAACAAAAAAAATCTCACCACCACTAAATCAAACCTAAGTAGATCAACTGGACTGTGCTATGGTTCTTATAAGGTTGTTAAGTCTTTCCTTAGAGGTGTAAAAAGTCCCAGCCCTTTATAGCTGAGTTGCCACCCGCCTGCCCTTTCACTTATTTATAGGTCCATAGAGGAGACCCCTCTGGAATACTGTGATTTAACTCTTCATAAATAAGTATGTGATCATTCTGGTTCATTTTCCCAATAGGATATTTAATAAAGATTTACCTACCATGTTATATATGGGAAACCAATTTAATTTAGGGTTTAGAATAAGAAAAACGCTAAGTAACAATTCTCTTTTCTCTTTCTCACTGTCCCAAAATCCATATGACAGTCCCATAATCAATACTTCCTATGTTCCAGATTATTATGTGCAAGTCTTTGACCTCAACATGCACACATGGCTAACATCACTGATTTTTTACACTTGGTAGGAACTTGATACTTGTTTGTTGAAATTGAACTGTCAATTCTCCTAAGGCATGAATTTATCCCTTTAATATACTCCATATAGTTAGGCATTTAAAAATGCCACTCTGTGCACTTGGTCATCATTTTTAAAGAGGGCTCTTTCGTGAGGGTGCCAAGTTCATAGGTCAATTTACGATTATTAATGTGAAGCTGGGTGGATGCACTAGAAACAGTGCTAGATAGAGTAATGAGTTTGGAGACCGTGGCTCTAACTATAACTCTGGCACTAACTCTCTATGGTGATAAGATGATAAATTTCTCCTTTCTGGGCTTCAGTTCCTTCACTTATAAAATGAGGTGATTGGAATGTATAATCTTGAAAGTCTCTATTAACTTTAATATGTTTCAATGTTTGGCAGAATATTTCCTTAATAAAACAAGGTCATTAAATGTTAGTAAACTGTGAAACTCTCAGCAATTAAACTGTTTGCACCTCAATATGGCCTCAGTAAATACTCGTATCTTATGCTCAACATTAAAAATTTTGATATTTAGACACTAAAATGGTAAGCTTAGGCAATATAAAATACTGAATATATATATATATATATATATTTTTTTTTTTGGTGGTACACGGGCCTCTCACTGTTGTGGCCTCTCCCGTTGTGGAGCACAGGCTCCGGACGCGCAGGTTCAGTGGCCATGGCTCACAGGCCTAGCCGCTCCGCGGCATGTGGGATCTTCCCGGACCGGGGCACGAACCCGTGTCCCCTGCATCGGCAAGCGGACTCTCAACCACTGCGCCACCAGGGAAGCCCAAAATACTGAATATATTGAAGAGGAAAGCCAAATAGGCAAGCTTTTTGCAATCATAGAAATAGTCTTTTTCAGCAGTGTCAGTGTCCTGAAGAAATATTTTGATCTCATCACTCAATTCAAAAACTGTATCTCTCTTTTCTAAATTCAGTGTTAGAAAAAGTGTTGTATTTACTACACAGTTCTGCAGACTCCCTTCTGAAAATTTGTAAGCTAATAGTTAAGATTCAATTTTATTCAACATTTTTGTTATTTCCTGTAATGACAAGGACAAGGACAATGACAATGTCAAGATCAGGATATAAAATGTCAATACCAACTGTTCTCTATGAATAAAGCAGGTTTTTTTGCGGTATGCGGGCCTCTCACAGTTGTGGCCTCTTCCGTTGCAGAGCACAGGCTCCGGACGCACAGGCTTAGCGGCCATGGCTCACGGGCCCAGCCGCTCCGTGGCATGTGGGATCTTCCCGGACCGGGGCACGAACCCGCATCCCTTGCATCAGCAGGCGGACTCTCAACCACTGCGCCACCAGGGAAGCCCAAATAAAGCAGTTTTTAAGTATCGACATTCAGGCAAGACCTCTTATTTGAAATGTACTTTTTGTTTGCTGCATAAAAATATCAGTGCTCTATCATCCATTTGGATTTCAACATATCTTGTTCCAACACACGCATGTTCTGATTCACATAATATTATGAGTTGAACTGGAACATTGAAGGCTTTTAGTGATAAATGAACAAGTTATTCCTGACTTTTCCCTTACATGTGTACCAGTTGACCAGATGTGATTCTTCTCTAGTGGATTATCCAACTATACAGTAAAATATAGTTATATCAAAACATATGATAGTAATTGTCCTTCCTCATTGTGTGTATTGTATTATGTGACATTTTGCAGTCATTTAAAGATGGAATTTTTCCAGAAGCTCATTCTTCTTTCTTTCTAGTCATAATATGTTATTAATTTTAGACTCTTTTTTATAAGCTTCTAGGCAGTAGTATTCAGTGTAATTATTTTTGCTATAAGGAGTGTAACTTTGCAAAATGTCTTTTTTTAATCAGTTATATTATTTTTAGTTCTGGTGTTTGTTACTGTTTTTATCTCTACTATCAGCCTTTGGTGAATCACTAAGGAACCATGTATCTTTTTCATTTTTTTATTTTTGTAAAATGGTACTATATCAAAACATAGCAATGATAATACAATTGAAAATTTAATAATAATAAACAACCTGTAAATGTTATAAAGTAAGAAAGATTAAATGCACCTTGATAACTGAATGGTAACTGACAGAAAACACCCAGAGTAGTGCAGCAAAGAACTTGTATGACCTTAAAAATGTCATGATTATTAAGACCATCATGGGATTTCTATGAAAATTGAAATCTGCATTTTCAATTAAATGTAGTTTAATTGAACCTACATTTTCAATTAGTGCAGTATACTTTAACGAAATCACTTTTAAGTCTGAAACTGTTGGCGGTCCTTGTAATAAGCCATGGACGATGGATATATTTTAAGAAATACTGTTCTAGAAAGTAAATGAGATGGTGTTTTATGACCTTCCACAAGTTACTTAAAGCCTCTGTCTTTAAAACAGGGTTAAGTCCATAGGGGTGTTGTGAGGATTTCATGAGCAAATACCTGTCAGGCACCTAGAACAGCACCTGGCTCATAGTATAAGCACTCAGTAAACAATAATTGTTGCTGATGTTATATTATTTTCAGTATTATTTTTCTAATGGGCTGCCTATCATCTATTATTCTGTCTGACATCTTGCTTATATAACTTAAGAAGAATTGTGACAATTCTAATTTTCAGACCTCACCTTCTTAATTTTTAGTTTTGTAGCATGAAATTAACTCTACCCTAGTGTTGTTTAAATCCTAAATGGTATACAGTCTGATTACAAAACAATAGACTGATTCCACAGATCCCTGAAAAAGTCTTTAATTTCTTTGAAAAGATTTCCCTTTCTCTGAAATGGGGGATATGCTACAAATATTTACTCTATTTATGCAACAAGTTTACTATAAGGACCCAGGAAGGAATTTAAAAAATGTTCAAGTTCATACAAATGTAATGAAAAAGCAAGTAATTTCTTATTCATATAAGAATATGTATAATTTGTTAAATTGTTTTATGTCATAAAATTACTATTACTTGTTTATGTGTAGCTGATTCACTTTGTTATACAGCAGAAACTAACATACCATTGTAAGCAATTATACTCCAATAAAGATGTTAAAAAAATTACTATTACTATAGTAATAAAAATTTCTCTTACATTTTTTACCACACTAAGCTGCTTATTTTTTTATAGATAATTTTATTTTATTTTTTTATATCTTTATTGGAGTATAAATGCTTTACAATGGTGTGTTAGTTGCTGCTGTACAACAGAGTGAATCAGCTATACATATACATATATCTGCTCCCTCTTAAGTCTCCTTCCCACCCTCCCTATCCCACCCCTCTAGGTGGTCACAAAGCACCGAGCTGATCTCCCTGTGCTATGTGGCTGCTTCCCACTAGCCATCCATTTTGCATTTGGTAGTGTATATATGTCAGTGCTACTCTCTCACTTCGTCCCACTTCCTCCCTGCCCGCCCCCCGTGTCCTTAAGGCTATTCTCTACGTCTGTGTCTTTGTTCCTGCCATGCCACTAGTTTCTTTTCTTTTTTGTAAGTATTTTATTTTATTTTTATTTTTATTTTTTTACATCTTTATTGGAGTATAATTGCTTTACAATGGTGTGTTAGTTTCTGCTTTATAACAAAGTGAATCAGTTATACATATACATAGGTTCCCATATCTCTTCCCTCTTGCATCTCCCTCCCTCCCACCCTCCCTATCCCACTCCTCCAGGCGGTCACAAAGCACCGAGCTGATCTCCCTGTGCTATGCGGCTGCTTCCCACTAGCTATCTACCTTATGTTTGGTAGTGTATATATGTCCATGCCACTCTCTCACTTTGTCACAGCTTACCCTTCCCTCTCCCCGTATCCTCAAGTCCATTCTCTGGTAGGTCTGTGTCTTTATTCCTGTCTTACCCCTAGGTTCTTCATGATATTTTTTTTTTCTTAAATTCCATATATATATGTTAGTATACGGTATTTGTCTTTCACTTTCTGACTTACTTCACTCTGTATGACAGACTCTAGGTCTATCCACCTCATTACAAATAGCTCAATTTTGTTTCTTTTTATGGCTGAGTAATATTCCATTGTATATATGTGCCACATCTTCTTTATCCATTCATCCGATGATGGACACTTAGGTTACTTCCATCTCCTGATTATTGTAAATAGAGCTGCAATGAACATTTTGGTACATGACTCTTTTTGAATTATGGTTTTCTCAGGGTATATGCCCAGTAGTGGGATTGCTATGGTAGTTCTATTTGTACCTCCATACTGTTCTCCACAGTGGCTGTACCAATTCACATTCCCACCAGCAGTGCAAGAGTGTTCCCTTTTCTCCATACCCTCTCCACTAGTTGCATCAGTACCGTTTTTTTTTAGATTCCATATATATGCTTTAGCATATGGTATTTGTTTTTCTGACTTATTTCACTCTGTATGACAGATTCTAGGTCCATCCACCACAGTACAAATAACTCAATTTTGTTCCTTTTTATGGCTGAGTAATATTCCATTGTATATATGTGCCACATCTTCTTTACCCATTCATCTGTCGATAGACATTTAGGTTGGTTCAGTGTCCTGGCTATTGTAAATAGAGCTGCAGTGAACATTGTGGTACATGTATCTTATTGAATTATGGTTTTCTCAGGGTACATGCCCAGTAGTGGGATTGCTGTGTCATATGGTAGTTATATTTTTAGTTTTTTAAGTAACCTCCATACTGTTCTCCATAATGGAGAATTTACATTCTCATAATGTATAAGGCATCTCATAATGTATCAATTTACATTCCCACCAACAGTGCAGGAGGGTTTCCTTTTCACCACACCCTCTCCAGCATTTATTGTTTGTAGATTTTTTGATGATGGCCATTCTGACTGGTGAGAGGTGATACCTCATTGTGGTTTTTATTTGCATTTCTCTAATGATTAGTGATGTTGAGCATCTTTTCATGTATTTGTTGGCCATATGTATGTCTTCTTTGGAGAAATGTTTGTTTAGGTCTTCCTCCCATTTTTGGATTGGTAAGCTGCTCATTTTTACTTGCACAATAACAACATCCATGCTAGCCATAAGGTTTAATAATATGACCTAAAAGTATTTTTCAGAACGCTTTTGAGCTTACATAAATCAAATATGGGCCGTGAAGATGTAAGAGAGCATATGTAGAGGTTTCTTTTGTCCTTGACATTTTTAAAATCTCTGACTTCCTTTCATACATTCCAGACCCATGCATGCTTTTGTCCCTGGGGGTTGGGGAGTAGGGAGTGGAAGCTGTTGCTTGAAACAACACTTGGCGCAGGAATTGTTTAATAAGGCCAATGGTTAGAATATTTGCAGCTTCTTGTTTTGAATTCCTGTGATAACATCAGCTCCCAAAGATGATCTAGCAATTTGTGGAGAGTCTAGGAGCAGTCAAAATTGGGCCTTCAAGTAAGACTTTCTAGATGTGATGCAGGAGGTTAGAAAGAAGCTAAGGAATGTGAACATGTGAGGGAGGTCAGAGTTGGCCCCATAGTGTAGTAAGTGGGGGGTCTCATTACTTTTCAAATCACAACTGGCGTGACCATAGGGCTGAAGTTATGTCAGTGCTATGCCTTCTTAGGGTTTAAAAACTTTTGTTTCTTATTAGTAGCTTGTTTATGAGTCAGTCTCTCATTGACTGCATTATCGAACTGTGCATGAGAAACCAGTATCATTATTTCCGATATTCAAATGCATGGAAAGAATCAGTGTTGGAAAAATCAGAGCAATTCCTTCCTTCAAGTCACGCAGTGTATCAGTGACAGAGTCAGGACATGCCTAATATATCCCAGCACTCAGCTTCCTGAACTGGGTTCTATTTGTTTTTGAGTGGTGACGATTACAATGGAAATGAAGGTAATCACTGGTCGTGTTTGCATCATGCTTGGAAATCTGTAAAGGACATTTATACACATGTCCTCACTTCCTCAGGAGAGTCCTGTGAGAAGGAAAGCTGAAGTTTCATGATCTGTCCAGTCAGACGCTGAGAGAATGTCCACTGTGACTCAGGGGAGCTTTTTGTGGACCAAGGCCAACGTTCTTGCCGACATGTCACAGCTGTTCTCTGTTAAGATTTGGAGAGTTCTTTGTAGCCACAAAACTATATACTCTAATAAGTTTCCATTTCAAGGCCCTCATGATGCTGCTCTTTTGTATCTTTATCTTTTCTGATATGTGGTATTTCTGAGCTAAAGAGATTCTAATTCAGTCATTTGGCCCTCTCTTTAATATATGGGCGCTTTTGGCCCTGTTGGGTGTCTGTGCTCATTGATCTATGACAGCATAGGAGGGGCTGGGTATGAGAATACTGTTTCCAGCCAACAGCTAGCACAGTGGCACAGCTGAATGTGGGATTACCCCAAAGCTTTTTCCATCTGAGATGGAATCTACATCCCACTCGTCTTCCTTGAGCCATCTGGGTAATAGTCCCAACTGTCCATTTCACATAAAAGAAATAACAGTTGTATGCTCCTCAATTATATTTGTCGAGTTCTTGGTTTATGTCTGGATTTAGTTTGTAAATATTCTACTTGTGCTCAGTGTAAACACTGATGTACAGTGTGGATTCCATTCTTTGATCAGCTGAAGACTACATGATTTTCAGAATCTAAAATAGTACATTGAAAGAGATGGTTTACAATTACATGTGGTTTTGTTGTTTTGGTTTCGATTTTGCCTTTCATGATATATGTACATGTCTTTCCCTTGAGTCGTAATAAGTTAGAATAGCAACTCGTTTTTGAGTTTTCCCCTAAGCTGATATATCTTCATGGACTTAGCCCTCTCTTGTTCTTATTCACTATGTGGCCAAGAGAAATTTCCACTTAAATCCCTGTTCTTAAAGCGTTGGATGGAATTTGTTGTTCTTTCCTATTGGGAATTATAAGCAAAATGTTGAACACTGTGTCTTTCTCAGGAGTATTTCTTTATATTTTATAGATTTTGGACTTAAGGTACAAATCAACTTCAAGCTCCTGTGTGTGTATAGCTTTGTAACTTTGGGCAAGTTATTTAATGTCTCTAGGACTCACTTTCGTCGTCTGGAAAATGAGCATGATAATAAGTCTGTTTTCCTGTCTGTCAGATGAGCAACTCCCAGAAGTATTATGACAATTAAATGAGCTAATTCATGTAAAGTGCTTAGATATGCCTAACAAGTCATTAGCATGAAACATATGTTAGCTTTTCTGTTAAATCGAATGGATCACACTTTGGGAAATACTGATTCTATTGTTTTAGTAAGTTTTCAGACTTGTGGTATTGATTAGGTTTGGCCTGGCTATGGCAGAATTATCTTGCTATAACCAAACAATGGTGGATGACCAGTCAGGAAATCTGGATATTGTCCTGGTCATTCCCTTTCTAGTTGCATGACTCTGGACAAATATTTTTACATCTTTAATATGAGATTTCTCTTACGGTGAAGAAAAGGAGCATACTTATACTTGGTCTCCTTACTTTTGTAAGATTATTGGGGAGCCATTTCTTTGTATTGGCTGTATAAGTATTTTGTATATTGCAAAATACTACGTACATGTGGCTTCTTATTATTCCAGCTTTATCAGTTTCTATTTTGGACTGGGCAGAATGTCAAAGGAACCTAGTACTCTACTCTTGTTGGTATATGTGCTCAAGCACGACCAAACTGTTACATCAGGGCTGTTGACCTTGAGTCAGCCTTTCCAAGGCCACCATTGTCCCAATTCTTATGGCGCTGTGCCTAGGTTCTGTGGAAATTGCAGGGAAAACGTGAATCAGTAGGCTGTTAGACTTGGCTGCTAAATTTCGTTCACTGTTTCATATATTAGGACAGACGTATCTAGAATGGCTCTCGTTGCTAGCAGCAACCAGGGTCATAGAATTGAAGGATACCGGATATACAAGAGAAATGGAAAATAACTTCCCAAAGTAATGCCTTCTGCAAGAATCCCAAGGCTAGGACTGCAGTGTTGAAGAAAGCAAAATAAGAAACGTAGCTCGAGGCTTGGGATTTCCTGCTTGTAACTCAAAACGGTTGTGGATGTAGATGGGAGGATGTGGTCCAAGAGTTTGCTTTCCTGGGTGGAAGGAATAGTATCAGTATTAGATTGCCGTTTAGTGGGTTTTGCAATGTATGTAGCCCCAGAGGTGCAGGGAATAGAATCGAGATCCATTTGCCAGATCAGCACATTCTCAATTTTGGTGAAACAGTATATCAGACTGTTAGCCATTGCTCTGTACAAATGTTTGTGAAAGTCTCAGAATTATTCTAAATTGCTTTGGTTTATGCTACACGGCACCATTTTTCTTCTTGGAAGCAGAGGTGATAACGGAAGGGTTGTGAATTTTTCATCTTGTGAAAGGACACCTAAATAACTTCAGTAGAATCTTTCAGTGAACAGTATAAACCTACAGCATTTAATCTTCCATTTTCCTGGCATTTTCATTAAAGATTCATATGGTGAGTTTTGCAAAACTTATAAAAAAGCCACCAATTTTTCAATTATTTCTAATGTATCTACTGCTAATCCTGGTGACAATGATATTAAACCAAACCAAAACAGAAGGAAACAGTCTTTGTACAGTCACTTATTTTGATCCCCACATCCTGTCACATTCTCACCAGTGCTGTCTGCCGATCCCCCTCCTGCCCTCCTGGATACCTTTCTGGATGGCTTCAGCTTCTGGTTTGTGGTTTCATCACTGTCCTTGCTTTTGTCAACTACCAGCCTCTGTGAATTCAGCCATCATGAGGACATTGCTTTGAGAGTTTTCCTTTAAACTTCTCAAATTTCTCTACTTGATTTTTCCCTTCCTAGCTATCTAGTATTTCAGAACTTACCTTGATGTCCGCTCCTCCTCTGTTTACCTTTCTGTCCAAACCAAGCCCATGGGCAGCTTCTTTAACTATTCACTTATATAGGGGCCTGTGGGCATTTGTAATGCAGTAAGGATTGCAGTCACTCTCTTCCATAGCTTTCCATCTTGTCAGGCTTTGCAAGGCTCAACCCCTGTTTGCGGAACACTGCAGACGAGTGTCACACAGCCATGTCTTTGAGGTCTACCGCTTACTGTCACTGTGTGCTCACAGCTGGGGTGTTAGTGTCGTTCAGCAGTTTTCTGCTGGTGTTGCTCAGTATTTTTTCTGTGAGTTGATGTCCAGAATCATTTATAGTCCCCAAATCTGTAATCCTTCATTCTAGGAATAACTTTATCTCCCACATTACTAAGGCAAGCTTTGATAACGGACGGAATTTAGGGTGGTGTGTTGGGAAAGGAGAAGAGAGGGCACATGTATGAGACATTAAGAAAGTGAAATTAATAAGCATTTATATTGTTTTTGTCAATAGGAAGGGAAAGGTAAAAGAGGGAGATCAGCAGAATTGACCCAGAGATTTGGAGCCTGGGGAACTGATGGATTGTGATTCCATGAACAGAAGCAAATATAAGAAAGAAAGTAGGATAGGGAGAGAGGAAGTGACTTTCCCTTGCCACTTTGTTCCTCTTTGCCCTTTTTAAAAATCTAATTATTTGTGCTTAATTACCTTACATAAAATAGAACAATTTATTGCTTCAAATAAATCAGCTTCCAAAATAAAATAGCACATACCAGAAAGACGAAAAAGATTTCAGGTCCTGGCTTCCAGAAAGAATAATCTTTTTAATAAATCAAGTTTAAGCTCTGTAATGTCAGACAACTAGAACAGCATCCTGTCTTTGGAAAAATGCCCTAAGTCCTTTGCCCTTCCTCTTATTTTTAAAAATAGCTATGTAAGTGAGATGCAGCTCTTAATGGGAATATTTTCTAGATTTTTATGTCTTTCTTAAGGACCGGCTATTTTGCTGAGCCAACTCTCTCCTCAGAGGGTTTTTCTTTTTAGCAAGTCAGAGATTGACAGTGTTGTTGCCAAGGGATACCTGGCACAGGAGTTGTTTTAGTAGCGAGTTGCCCCGAATATCTACCTACATGGCCCTCGTGTATTATTTCAGCTGACACATTTCCTCTTTGATAGAAATAGAGTCTGGCAACGACCTACTGGGAAATGTGGCTGCACATCCTTGATGACACATAAAGCTCAGGTCAACTTCTCTCTTCCTTTTCTACAGTGTGTCTCTTTGTATCCCACCTTCTCCACTTCATAGAGAATGTCAAGACACAAGAAACAGGTACTGAGTTTCCAGCATCCTTTTCCTCTAGTAACGTCAAATGCCTTTTTCCTCTGCCAGTCTACATATTCTAAAAAACTTCATTCTTTTCACAGTCATACAAGTTGTCTATTTGTTGGAGGTCTGGCTTCTGCCATATTTCTTTAAACTTTTATATATCGGCATTAAGAAAATTATCTAACGTAAATATATATATAATAGTGCCAAATATCCATTTACAGACATCAAGGCGCATCTCTTTCTAAGTTGTCAGTGGTGCTGCACACTTGTTGTAATAGCACTCTTGCTTCTTTTCTTGAACTGGGAAACAGCCTTGGATAGCCTATAATATTATTTCATTCACTGTGAATTAGGGAAAGCATGAGATTGAGAGTTTATATTCATTAAATTAAGTTACCATTAAATCAAGGTAACAAATGTGTCCACTTGTTCTTCCACATGGCAAATGTGACTCTTAGAACCACTTGCATTAATCCGGATGCTTTAGCTCAGACCACAAGGCATTCAGCAAACTTAAGCTTGATATTATCCCTTGGCAAACGTTACATAGAAGGTAAATTTGCCTCTTCAAATAGACTTAATATGAAAATCAACACACATCATTTTAGGATTACCTGCTTTTTGATTTATTTGTGGTTGTCATTCCTCTTCATTTGTACAATAAGAAATTAGCTTCAGTATTTAATTCATTTAGAGAACAAACATCATATAGTAAACATAACAGAAAGTCTAAGACAGAACCTGTCTTAGAGATTTATAGTTCTGGGAGGGGGTACACAGACACATAACTCAGTATTAAAAATAGTGTGTGAAAAGGACTATGAAAGTACTCAGCAGTGATGTATAACTCTGGGTGAGTCAAGCAAAACTTCTCTGGGAAGTTGACATTGAAGTTATGCCTTACAAATGAGTGAGAGGTCCTCACACAGAGGAAACAGGATCCAAATAAGAGGAGTATCCTGTATAAAGCCTTGGAGATGTCTAAGTGCTCAATGAGGAATTCTACTAGGTATACAGTCCATTTTCTAAGGTAATAGTTGGTAAAGATTTTTCACATCTCTCATCTGCACAGTGAGAACTGCAAAATGAGATCTTTCAAATGTTTGCCTGTTTGCCAGATTAACATTTTGTTTTCAGTAAGCATTAAACTCAACATATTTAGCGCCTATGATCTGGAAGACCCCAGAAAGAAAAGGAAATGAAAAGGAAACAAATACTGTCCTCTAAAGAAATAACCAATTATTTGAGGACATAGCCATGTTTATTTAGGTAAGAAACATGTGTGACCTGATGCATAATGAGAAATGAAAAGATGATGTTGGAGCAGAAAGGAGGGAGCAGTTGTGAAGACTTACCCACCAGGTCTTCGATGATCTCCCTACAGAGAGACTCACTGACTTCACATTCCTTTCACTTTATGGTACAGACACCAGACCACAAGTCCTTTACCTCATCAACCACTGAGACTGTGCCAGGCCCAGAAAGCTTTCCCCACAAAGGCCTCCATTCATCATTTCTTCACTCTGTGACTGAAATATGATGTGGAAGCAAGCAATACTAGAGCTAAATATGGGATCGAAAACCCAAATTGCACTAGGGTGGTAGCCTTGTGGTTTCCAAGTCTTTTTTAACAGACCTCACAAATTGGACACCCATCTTGCCCTGCCCAGATTGTTATGACTCCATGGGGCTGGAAAGCCCCAGCATGACAACCAAACACTTGTCTCCCAGTTTCTGACATGTTTCCCTTCAAATGTCTCAAAGGCCTCCCTGGCTTATTCCTATAAAAGGTACATCCACACACTGACAAGATACAAAAAGAGGGGAGGTAGAGGATGGGGTATATGGTAAGCATTTGTGACTACCCTCTAGAGTCAGTAGAGAGCATCCACCCAGTCCTGCCTCTGGTTAGGAGGGCAGGGGGAGAAGATCACAGGGAGGGGGAGATTAAGCAGTTCTTAATAATCTGGCCTCAGGACATGGGGGCCCATCCTGCATTGTGTTTCTTTCATATGACTACTTTGGGATTTTTAATTAACTTCAACCCCTGATTCACTCCGTTGGAAATTTCCCTGGTCATTGTCTGTGGATGGTGCGGGCAGGGGTCCTAAGAGATAAAGGACTAGAGCGTGCGGTTTGATTGTGGAACCCCCAGCATCTGCCTGAGGACACCAGGGGCTGCAGGGAAGACTTCTAACAGAACTAGATCTAGTTCTTATTCCCTCTGGCTCTCATACACTCTGGGTGCTCAGGATGGTGTATGTGCAGGGGAGCTGGAGGGTGGTTAGGGGTGAGTCAAATATTGCACGTTCCATGGGTGAAAGGAAGTTCACTCCTGAATATCCCCAAGTATTACAGGGACTGTTTCCTTGGCAGTCATATATGTAAAACTGCTATGCAAAAATTTTCATTTTAATAAAAATGAATCTCATTAATTAAAAAAAAATTAGTTTCTTTTTTTTTGAAAGTGAGAAGAGATCCAAGCACAAGGATCTTCCTTTAGATCAGTCCTTGACATTCTCACAAGTCCATAGCTGTTAGTCAGGGGAGAAAAAACAATTTCCCTTTACCCTTCTTCTGATCTGGTCTCATAGGTTGTGTTAATGTTCACCCCAATATTGCAGTTATCAAGTATAAGCCAAGAGAAGGGTATGATATTAGACACAACTCTTATCCTTCTGTCCCCAAGTCTGACTCATTTTGCTGACAGTCCAGCCACAAGAGGGACCCACATGTTTTCTTTACCATCAGCAGTGTAGAAAGAAGCACAGATTTAGTTTTCAGATCAACAAAGAAACATGGAAGTTTTGGGCTTAATGAATAATCTGCCTTCTCTCCCTTCCACCCAAGACATCTCAGAAGCTTCTAATGTAGTCCAATACAGTTATGTCACTCAGTATTGCCAAGGGATTTTACCCCACAGCATGATTATACAGATGCAATATTAGGTATATTAATATTCTGAGGAAACAATGTTTTAATGATTCCAAAAATGTTTAAAGGGGGTATTCATTTTAAGGACCTAAGAAAGAGCTCCTTTAAAAAAGGCTTTAACTTTTATGTTTATCAACAACTGAGACTTTAGATCTATTGAAATGAAGATTGTTTCCATGTGTTCCAGATGGAATTTTTTATTTGGTCTCTGTTAAACTTACCTTGACTAAAGTCAAGTTGAAAATCTAGCATGTAATTTTGATAAGAAAAACTTTAATAGTGTAATTCATGTGTTGAGGAGTCAGAAGGCAATCGCTTCAAGAATTTATTAAAAACTTGGGCCAATGCCTTTATTTCTAATATTTATTTGTCAATGAAATATAATAAGGCATCCTTCTGATTAGTTATCTATGACACTGTAGGGGAGTCAACTCTCCCTTTAATTTACAGTAATCCAGACAATTTTTGTCTTTCTCTTCTTTCTTCCCACTCACTTTGTACCCGAGAATACTCATCAGAAACAAAACTAACAAAACCGCACAGGAATTAGGAGCATTATGGGATTTTATAGATAGGAATTTGGAATTACTAATCAATTCTTCAGCAAATATTGAGTTCCTGAGGTGCACTAAGATCTTTAATTTATATTGTAGAGCAGTGTAGATTGATAAGACGTTGACCTTTTCCTAAAGAATCTTAAAGCAGGTGATACAGATGTTGAAAGAGTAGTGATAGAATTTGAAAAATACTTTTATAGAGAGGTACATGCAGAGTGTTGTGGAGTATGCATAGAAAGGAATTTGTTCTACCTGGTGGCATTTGTCAGGCTGCGACATTATAAGAGGAGGTGACCTTAACTGGGTCTGGGTAGATGGGTAAGAGTTTGCAGAGTTCAAGTAAGAGTCAGTAGCATGGATAATCACATAGGGGTTGCAAATTTACTTAGTACTCACATGTGCAAATAAGTTAAAGCTTATGTTCCATAACAGATGTAACCTTTCTCATAAGCTTCTAGCCTACTGAGTAGAGAGTGAGCCAGGGGCTGGGCTATGGAGAGGGACTTTAACTTACCAGTTAATGACATCTCATCCCCTTATGGTCTTGTCTGTTTTATTTTTAATTTTAAAAAATAAATAAATTTATTTATTTATTTTTGGCCATGTTGGGTTTTCGTTGCTGTGCATGGGCTTTCTCTAGTTGCAGCGAGTGGGGGCTACTCTTCGTTGCGGTGCATGGGCTTCTCATTGCAGTGGCTTCTCTTGTTGCGGAGCACAGGCTCTAGGTGCACGAGCTTCAGTAGTTGTGGCTCGTGGGCTCCAGAGCGCAGGCTCAGTAATTGTGGCATATGGGCTTAGTTGCTCCACGGCATGTGGGATCTTCCCGGACCAGGGCTCGAACCCATGTCCCTTGCACTGGCAGGCGGACTCTTAACCACTGCACCACCAGGGAAGTCCATCTTGTCTGTTTTAAATAACTCAATCTTTTTGGGAAAATGCTCAGCCTTTCAGATTTTTTGTTACTTCCCCATGCTCCTTTGCAACATAATAGAAATTGTTTCTAAGTATTCGAAAGGGTTTAATGTAACTTCTTGGTATCAGGAGAGAAGATTTGTCCAGATCTTTATGGAGTCCTGTGGCTCTGGCCCCTGGACTGACATTCACTGAGGTACAGTTGGTCCCACTTGACCTTTTAGGCAGAAGAGTTCAGATTTATGATTTCCTTAGTCCTAACCATTTATGAAACTGATATCTTTACACACTGCACTCTCATTGCATCATGACCTCAGGGCTCTGCACAACCATGATTGTATCAATTCTAAAGTTTCTCCTGTGCAAGCTGGAGGACTGGATCCCCTTCAGGCTATATGCAGGCTGAGGAAACCAGGAAGGCCGCTGCTGGTTGGGAGGTAGAAGGAAGAGCTGGGCATCTGGGGGCCAGCAGTACCTCTAGGTGACACCCAGGGAAGCTGACACCTCATGCTATGGTACTTAGGTTCTTTCATAAAAGTCTGATTCTTTCTCCAGGGGTTCCTCTCTGCACTGTCCATCCTCTTTTCTCATCCAGGAAGAGACTATCCAGTGACACTAATTAGAAGACTCGGTGAAGAGTAAGAGGAGACAATGGGGTCAAGATATACTAGGAAGATTAGAGTCATACGGATTTAGTTTGAATTTGGTGGATGAGTAGTTGAAGATGATGTCAGCATTTGTTGCTTGGGTGGTGATGTAGTTAGTGATGCCATCAGTCAAAATAAACAGTATAATGAGTTTGGAAGTAAATTTAGTAAGGCTAGTTTTGGTAATTTTCTTAATCCCTTTGGGCTGCTGTAACAGAATACCATAGATTGAGTGGCCTATGAAACAACAAAAATTTATTTCTCACAGTTCTGGAGGCTGTCAGGTCCAGCATCAAGGCACTGGCAGATACTGAATTTGGTTCTTTGATATTTGTCTTCTTGCCTCACATGGTAGAAGGAGCAAGGTTGCTCTCTGGGGTCTCTTTTCAAAGGGCACTCATCCCATTCATGAGGGCTCCATCCTCATGACCTAATCACTTCCCAAAGTCCCCACCTCCAAAAACCATAATATTGGGGATTGAGTTTCAACATATGAATCTTGGGAGGGAACACAAACATGCAGTCTTCTGCACTAATAGAGAAGGAACTTTATTGAAGTCTTTTTAATATGCTTTGCTATACTCTATAGAATATTCTCATCTCTCTTTGCCTGTCCAGGGAAAATTTAAAAATCAAACCATTACATGTTATTAATTTTGTAAACTTACTGGGAACATATAGAAGTGTGGATTTTTAAATTTGAGGTCTAAGCAAGGTAAGGACGAAGTTTTCAACAAAGTGAAAATATGCCACAGTTTTACAATCCATGTTTGTGGCGGGGGACGTTCACAAACATACTAAATATGTCATTAATTCAAAAGTCAGTTCTATGTGTAGACGTTAGTATTTTCTCCCTCTGGATTTTCTAATCTGTTTCAAATAAAGGGTTAAAAGTACTTGTTACCGAACAATGAACAGGAACATAGGTAGTCAGCTCCAATAAGAGTAACAATTCTGAAGAGGCATTCATTTGCAAGAAACGTGTTTAATCTATTAGATTGTGCAGAGCTACATATGATTAGATAATTAATCTGTGCAGGCATTTGTCTGGCAATTGGGAAATCAGTCACTTTCCTGCTATGGCAACACTTCTGTTCTCCATTTAAAAGCTTATATATTTAACCGCATATATCCAGAGACTTGTAGCATCTCAGGGGGTTAGCAAGCTTTAAGTATGTCTGCATCTACAGATATAAGTATGTCAACATTTTGGCCCTCTTGGTTATACTAAAACCCCCAGTAAAAACAGCAGACGTCACAAATGGCTGCATCATTAGACAATGCTGTGCAGCAGACGGATCACTAGATTCTAGCTCCTTTTCCTCCCCTCATTTACTATGACCCTGAAAAAGCCACGATTCTTTTCTGAGCCTCATTTGTTATATCTGTGAAATGAGAGCGTTTCACCAGGAGCAACATAAGAATAATTCATATCTAAGTTCTTTAAGCCAATGCTGCATATGCTCTCTAATTCAGCATTTGGGTTGAACATAATTCTATTTTTTTTTCTCCAAAATCTGTACAGTGTTTTTTTAACCTGAATAAAAAACTGTGAGATAGATATTAAGTCTGCTCTAGGACTGAGGAGACTGTGGCTCAAAAAGTTCAGTTGAGAAAAGATTGGAGATGGGGTCTGTTTGACTCCAAAGCTTGTGTGTTTCGTGTTAGTTCATATTGTCTCATTAAAGGAAAAATAAAGAAATGGAATAAAGGCATTTCATAGAGTTGGCATATTTTAATATATTATTTTTTTTTAACATTTAATACGATTTTACAACTGCAAGGCCTTTGGCTAGAGTAACAGCTTTACTTTTAGCATCCATAATTATTCGTTTATTCAATTGGTGTTTGACTCTTAAAGAGTCTTCACAGTTGAGTTTCCCTCCTTTTCAAATATGCTTTTAGGACTTGTAAGTAAATAACATGACCTAAGACTAAAGGTACATCTTCTGACCAAGAGATGGAGAAAATTAGGACAACTTTCTGAATAATTTAGACATAAAATAATGTTATTTACGTTTTAGATGATGAAAAATGCTGTTTAAATGCTGTTTTAGGGCGTGGCAAAGGTTGGTTTAAAAAAAAATCCTCTGTCATCCACATTCAAAGGGCTAGTAGAGACCTCTTATTTATGAAATCTTCCCATCCTGAAGCTCGTTAGCTGCAAATACATTGAGGACATTTTACTGCAGGATCAAGGAACTGAATAGTGAGGAATGATTCAGGAATTCTAGCTGCACACACAGTAGGCACAGTATACACAATCAGCTCATTTGAGTCCTAAGCTTCTCATGAATTGATTCAAATCCTGACTCTGCCCTTTAATAGCTGTTTGACTCGAGCTAAGTTACTGAGGAATCACACTGCTCCTCAAATCATCTCACTAACAGCTCAAGTTGCTTTGACAGATATCTTTTGCCTTCGAGGTAATATTTTTTCAAAATAATGGGCATGGAGCACATTAAAAGGCTTTTAACGTATCAATTGTTACTATAACGAAAACATCCAATTCCCATTTTTAAATTCCAGCCAAGTTTGTGGTTATTGTTTATTTGTTCATTTTTAAACAAGCTAATTATTTTGTCTGAACACAAATACAAGCCCAGTGGGGGCCACAAGGCAGGATTCTCTTGTATGGAGCCCAGGGTTGCTCTTGAGTGCAATTGGCAAAGGGGAACAAATGTTTGATGTTAATCCGAAATGTTCCTGAAAGGCTGTACACGATTTGAGGATGGATTAGGTCTCTATGGGTGCCTAGGTAATTTTTATACACAGTTGATTTTAGAAAGAACTTTTATTTAGAGCTGCTTTTATGCCAGTGATGGGGCAGGCCACACCACAATTACACATTTTTAGAAGGGAGGATCCTTTGATGACAGATGTAATTTATACCCCCTCATTTTTCCCCAGTTAAAAGATTAACATTTAAAAACCCTTTGAAAATGGTTTGGTCCTTTTTGCAAATGTGAATTTTTTTGAGTCTTGAGGATATTTATGCAGGCTGTAGTTTTTATTGGAAAAGAACACACCAGGGAGTTAATTCCTTTTCCTTATCCAAAATAGAAAGGGTGTGGGCTTTCTTCCTTTGATGTAGATGAATGAGGCATGCCTCCTCCCTGACACTTCTGATGACTTTAGTGTTTCATGCTGTTCAGACTTGGCCGTGAGCATCCCATCTCTTCTCCCTGTCTTTCCCTTAAAATATGTAAAATGTTTTGCATTTCTCAGGCCAAATGTGATCTTGGGTAAATTATACTGAAGAAGGAAGACTGCAAAGTATTTTCATAAGTGGGTTTTCAAGACTTCAGAAAATCAATTTTGTCTTAAGAGAAAGTGCTAGACACCCTTATTAACTGCTCAGTTTTGATGACCTTGGTTGGATGCAGGTAAGTTTCGTGATTCTCTGCATTGTGAAATTCTAGTTACGTATACATATTCACCCACTTAAACTTGGAGTACTATGTGCTTTAATCAAAACATGATTACAATAAAATTTCAATTTTTGTCAAAAAATATGTGTGTGTATAGTCTCTTCCTGTAATTCTCCATTTTCCCTTATTATAGACATTAGGATTTGTAGTTAATCCTTTCTGAGTATTTCCTCTATGCAAAGCACTCTGCTAAGTACATGCCTTAATATACTCATTCATTCCTCATAAGAATCTTGAGGTAGACATTTTTCTACAAGGAAATCAAGACTGCCTTCTGCACATTCATACAATTAGAAGAAGACAACTTCAGGACTGACATCTGAGGTTCATCTCATAACAAGGCCAGTGTTTTAGCCATTGATTTGTTTAGCCTCTTCAGCTGAGTGCCTTGAGTCTCATGTCTCAGAGTGCCTCAGAAATTCAGAACATTTTTTAGCTCCGTGAATTGTAATTTTGTTAGAATGAATGGCTGGGTATTTTCATGTTCTTCCTACCGCTCCAGTCCTATCACTGACTTTTTGAATCCCTTCAGTTTTTCTGCATTTCATATTATAACTTAGTTTTTGTTCTAAGGTAGAGTTGGTTTAAAGTAAATTGATCATTTTAAAATTTTGAGGAGAATAATGCAATGAAAAATGATAATACCTAGGGTAGGCATAGACACAGTGCTGGCAGATGTATCACTGTGCTTCTCCTTCAGACTAGAATGATGGGCTTAGAAAGCGTTTCTTGTGCTCTTAGGCCTGAAGAAGAGAAGACGGTCAAACTGGATGGTAGTTCACTTTAGGAATCAGACTCGTTTCCCTGAAAAAACTTGAAGGCCATTTTCCCTTTTCAAATCACTCTTTTTCTTTCAACTTATATTCAATTTCAGTTTTGTAAACATATATACAACTCAATGTAGGAAGCCCTTCTATTTGGGGTCAATGGTAACATGAAGCTATATTTTTATATATTAATTATATACCAAAGTAAAAAAAAATAAATCAGGTAAGAAAATCGTAAAGACTTTTATTTAAATGTGTAATACTTATTATACTCTAGTCTTTGATAATTTCTATAGCCCTATGAAAAAGATATATAGGCTTTTCCTATTATGTAGGAAACTCAGACACTGAGGCACAGAAGTACCGTTTGTTTGCTTGGCGTCACTGTAAGTATTAGATAGTTTAACTGGGTGTGAATGTCAGCCAGAGCTGCTCACATGAGCATGGTAATCTAAACCTTGCACTGCTTTTGAAATAAATTATTGCCTGTTTAGGAATGAAACATCAGAATGTTTCTTTTTCTTTAATTAAGAGGTTCTAGAAGGTGTCTGCGAATCTAGCAGATGGGAAGGCCATTATTTTAATTTTGTTCTCCCTTACTTCATCACAGACATTGCCTGGATTAATGGGTTTTTACATGATTTTTCCCTCAACTTTTACCCCCACCTATAGTGGAGGTTATAAAAATTGCTCAAATTTCATTCTCTTCCAGGTTTGTCATCAAGATCATGTGGAGACAATGAGATAAAGACTAAAACTCTTAACACAACACCCAAGGTCCTTTACATGATGTAACCTTTCTTTCTTTTCAGCCTCATTGCCCACTATTTATGCCTACAGCTTCTTGAATTCATCATGCTCAGTTGTATATCTGTGTTTTTTAAATTAATTTTTATTGGAGTGTAGTTGATTTACAATGTTGTGTTAGTTTCAGCTGTACAGCAAAGTGAATCAGTTATACATATATCCACTCTTTTTCAGATTCTTTCCCCATATAAGTCATTACAGAGTATTGACTAGAGTTCTCTGTGCTACACAGTAGGTTCTTATTTGTTATCTATTTTATATATAGTAGTGGGTATATGTCCATCCCAATCTCCCAATTTATCCGCCCCCCCATATCTGTGGTTTTATCCATACTCTTCTTTTTTGCCTTTCAAGCCTTAATTCCACCCTCTGAACAGATTTTCAAGACTGTATAGCAAATTACCTAACTAGTCCATGCCTGTAGATCCTCTATTTGTTTTTTCTGCCTTTACTATAATGTATAACCTGTCTTTCTCTACTATATAATAACAGTGAAGTTATCTATTGAATTGTTTTGTAATCTGAGCACTGTCCTAATCACTTTTCATACACTATGTAAATGGCCTATCATAAATATCTGACATTGCTATTAACACTCTCCCTCCCCACTACAGATGAGAAAACTGGGCACACAGTTAGTAAATGACAGACAGCATTTTAAATTCAGATCAATCTGCTTTAGAGCCCAGACTTTTGACCAGTAAACATACTACCTCAAGTCTATGAATTAAGAAAGAGGAAGTTCAATGTCTTATTTATTTCTGTATACCAGTTCCAAGCCCTGTGCATGGTGTTGGTGGATACTCAGTTAAGGTGGAAAGAGAGATGCACACTTGGCAGTGTCTTTCTATGTCTTTGGGACCTTAGTGGGCTCTCAATCCCAGGAAAACTTGTTGTTAAGGAAATAAGATGTTATGACCTGTGGGCATATATCTAACGGGATGCTGGGCTTCCCTGGTGGCGCAGTGGTTGAGAGTCCGCCTGCCGATGCAGGGGACACGGGTTCGTGCCCCGGTCTGGGAAGATCCCATATGCCGCGGAGCGGCTGGGCCCGCGAGCCATGGCAGCTGAGCCTGTGCGTCGGAGCCTGTGCTCCGCAATGGGAGAGGCCGCAACAGTGAGAGGCCCGCGTACCGCAATAAATAAATAAATAAAGGGATGCTGCCAGATCATATCCTAATAAAAATAAAATTTATTTATTGCTCCCTTGTGCTTACATGTATTAACTTGATTCTTACAATTATCCTTTATGGTAGGTGCTGTTATGTCCCCACTTTACAAAGTGGGCTGCTGAGGTACAGCGTGGTTAAGTTGATGTCCATGGTCACGTAGCTCGTGAGTGACCGAGCTCAGACTGGGGCATGGTGGGCATTTGGGCTCCAGAGCCCACACCTTCAACCACTGTGCATGCAGCCTCCACGCAAACAGTCCTCTCACCATCCTGTACCTTCTAATGGAGGGTCCAAGGGAGCTGTCTGACGATTCTTGCATCCTTTGACTAAGAATATGCAGGCATACATACTGCTTTCTTTGCTGCTTCCCTGAAAGTGCAAAGTCTTCATTTGCAGGAAGTCAATGATAATCTTATAAAGAATAAATAAAAAACAAACAAAGGACAAGTCTAGATGTACAGTCAGAGCCTAGGGAACTGAGCCTGTTGTTTCTTCTCTATGAAATTGAGTGAGGGTGGTAATACTTGACATTGCTACCTCTAGCCCTTTCCAGTCTGTGGACATGTATGCCAGTTGGTCTTCGTATAATATATGCTCTTCTGTCTCGTGGGGCTGTTACTGCTTGTACTTCTCCTTTGCTAAATTATAAAGCTCCTTGTACATAATTTCCTCTAATCACTTACCTTTAGCAGGTGGTAATAAATGATGGTTGAATTATATAGTAGTAGAAGATGAAGCAACAGCAGCTCCCATTTATTGAGATCCTATTAAATGCCAAACGACTGACACATATTTTCTTGTTCAATAGTAGTAATCATATTAGTTTCAATCAAATTCATCATAAATGGAAGCAAAACTGCTAAAATAAACAGCTTCATATCCCTGACTACTGAATTCTTCCATCTTTCAACAAATGTTTATCAAAAGGTTATGAAACATTGGGCCCTATTCTGAGCAATGAAGACACAATGATAATTTAAGAATAAAACAACCTTTGGTCTCTGGATTTATGAAGTTTACAATTTAGGGATTTTGAAGGCTGACCAAGTTCCTCTCCCCCTTAAGTATTTTTCCACCCTACCTACCTCCAAACTCTAGTTCTACTTTATTGTCTCTTGAGGAAGGGGATGGAAAGGGTTCAGAGTAGCTCCTGCACCTCCGTTTTAGTCTGAGCTATGTTGGAAGCAGGTAGAAGGGCCCTCTGTAGATTTGCCTTGGGCCAACAGGAGCATTTTGAACCATCTGAAAATTGCTATATTTAATGACGTTTCCCTTTTCCTCGTCTCATATTCCCATCAGCTGCAATCAGTCCTCTCTGGGAGGCTCTGATTAAACTTGGAATTTGAATGATAAAGAGAGGGTAAATTCCGGTCATGTCATGATCAGAACTTTGATAGTAAGTGAATAATGACTAGTTTTCACAACGTTGTTCCTATGTTTCTCTTCCTAAATCTGTATGTAAAGGTCATTTCCTCTGCTTATTGTTAAAATTAATTCAGTTAATGTAATAATGAATGTTTATGCAGCCTTTATTATTTCAAAACCCTTTATTATTCATTGTATCTTTGGATTCTCACCCAAACTCTGTGAGGTGGGTATTTATCATCCCCCTTTTATGTGATGACGTAATTAAAGAGGTGATGAGGATGCCTATGTTTACCACTAGTAAGGAGCATTCCATGTGTTTGTACTAGACAATATTGCCATTACTCAGAATAGATATCAAGACCATTGTTTGCTGATGTGTGTGTGTATTTGAGTGAGAGACAGAAAAGAGATTAGCGAAAAGGGGAGAAGGAGACCTAGCATGGGAGAGAAAAAATGTAATTTCAACTGATTTTCCAGATCTGAATCCAGACCTCAGATCCATTTAATGGCATAAAGGTTTTTGGTTTGTCTGGACAGGGAAGGAGCGAAGGAGAACGTTGAAAAAGAGCCAGTTGCTACAGATGACTAGGCAGAGAAAATGTTCAGTGTTGCTAGGAGACCAGTTCTGCCATCAGGCTAAGGAATGAGAACACGTCGGATGGAGGGCACTGGGCTGGAACTCATGTTTGACACAAACCATTGAATCACACATGCCAGTGGGGCTGAGTCAGAATCAACCAGAGCTAAAAACCCTCTAAAATGTATTAGAGGGAACTAAGAGGATGCATGAGCAAGTGAGAGAAAAAGACATGAAACAAATAGTTAACAATCAAGAGTGTTGGGTACAGAGACAATAGGCTTGTGTTTACATGTGCACACATCCCCTCTCTCTTTATCTTTTCCCCTGTGGCTGTAATGAGATGGGGTTGATTCTCTGATATTCATACAAGTACAGCTTTTGTAAACATGGGAATTATATTGTGTTTTATAAAATTAGGGGGTCGCTTTCTCTTTATAGAGAAATCTTTGCTGTGAGATTATAAATTTAGAATCCTAGTGTTCTAGGTTTAGGTTCAGACTCAATGGGATAAATGAGATCTTAAGTGGTTCACTGTACAAGATTAAGTAATTTAGTTAGAGTCACATAGCTTTTTTATAAAGACTGCAGAGTAAAATCCAAGTGTCCTGACTTGTAGGTTAAGTATCCTGGTTTTTTTTGGTGTGGAGATATTTTTTAATCTAATGACAAATCATTCACTGAATGATCTGCTTCAATAGCTGATCCTTACACAAAAAAAGCAAACTGCCCTGAGAAGCATTCTTTGTAAGTCCTCTTTATCATTTTAAAAATTTAGGCAAAGTCCTGATTCACCAAACAGTCTTATTTGTAGCTCATTTGAGGCATGGCTTTAGTTCAAAAAGAACAAAAGTCTTTGGCTGCACTTGGACTGTCTGTTTCCATTATCACAAACATCTCTTCCTTTAGCTCATGATTATGAAAACATCCATACCCCACTGCACCACTGGCTTTGAAAAAAGAAATTCAGTTGCCATCAGCCAAGCCTTAGAAATTCTGGCCCTGCTGTTTGCACTTGTCCTACTTTCGTTGACCACACTGTAGTTTCTGGGCACACAGCTGTCATTTTCCTTCAGTTGTGCCCACCAGAGTTGCGGTGGCAGCCACAGTTCCCAAGCCACATGACAGGGTACATTCTAGGCCTTAGTGGTTGATGCTCTTTTTACTGTCTACATTCAAGCATGCCTGTAGCTGATTAGCTCAAACTTGCCTGGAAGTTGAAAGGAGGCAGATGGTTTGTGGTTCATTGTGAGGAATAAGGTCTTCTCAGAGCTGTTCAAACTGGAATGACACCCAAGCCATTGCAGCATTTCTTATCTGTAGCACTCAGGAGTTGGGGTGAGAGGTTAGCCTCAGTGACCTTTCATATTTCCTTCTAGCTCTGCTGTGAGTCTGTAGGAGCAAGTCAGGGGTCAATGGCTGGATTCACTTTTAATCTTTTTCACATACGCACAAAAAATCGCACAGGTTGTAAGTCACAAACTGCACATCTATTTAACAAAGACTGTTTACCAACATCTGCAGTCCATTCAGAATTCCAATTTAGATACCTGTGTTTCATTAGTGCCAGATTCTGATAATCAACATTTTCACAGGGTTGATTACATGCTACTGTTTATATCATCTTTTTATATAATCATGTGATTTTGTTTTTGCTATTTGCCGTCATGTAAATGCAGTTTAAGAACAGTACAGGAAGGTAGTAACTATGACATGAAGCTGTTACAATAGGAATTTAAGAATAATACTTATTCTTAAGTGGTTTAAGAGCAATATTTATTTTTCTGGAAAAATATATGCTCATTGCAGGTAATTTGCAAAATACAGAGAAGCAAAGTACAAATAAGAAATCTAAATCTAAGTAATCAATACTTAGTCAGCTTCATCCCCTAAGCCTAACCATTTGTAACACTTTAATGTATACCATTTCAGGTATGCACACACTGCATGTTCACGTATACTTAAAATTTGAATCATATTGTGCATGTTGTTCTATAACTTTTATTAATTAAAAAATATAAAATAGACCTCTTAAGGGGGCTTCCCTGGTGGCGCAGTGGTTGAGAGTCCACCTGCTGATGCAGGGGACACGGGTTCGTGCCCCGGTCTGGGAAGATCCCACATGCCGCGGAGCGGCTAGGCCCGTGAGCCATGGCCGCTGAGCCTGCGTGTCTGGAGCCTGTGCTCTGCAACGGGAGAGGCCACAACAGTGAGAGGCCCGCGTACCGCAAAAAAAAAAAAAAAAAAAAAAAAAAAAATAGACCTCTTAAATTTTTAAGTGGCTGTAATGTAACTATTATATGAATATATTATAATCTATTTAACAAATACCTGTTAGTTATTTGGGCTGTGTACAGTTTTACACTCTCATAAATACTGCACGATGCTCATTATTTAATTTAAATATTCATTTGTCATCATTTTTTAAAAATACATTCCTAAGAGTAGACTTGCTAGATCAAATAGTATGCATGCTTTAAGACATTTGATATATAATGCCAAATTGCCCTTGAGAAAGTTGGTATCACTTAATACTCTAAATATAAGAGGCTGAGTATCTGTTTCCTAGAACCACTGCCAGCTTTGTAAATTATACCTAAATAAAGGAAACTATGACAATTTGATGGATAAAAAGTACATCTTGTTTTAATATGCATTGTTGATTGTGAAATATAAAACATCTTTAAAAATGTTTATTGATCATTGCTTATGCCTTTTGTCCATTTTATTGAGGTATCGATTATTTTTCTTGTTGCTATATAGGATGTACTTTATGACTAAGGATATTAATCCTGCACATATTTTTCTTAGTTCGTCATTGTTTCTTGAATTGTTTATCACCCAAACTTAGACCTGAGATCAGAAGATTTACCCAGAGCTAATTTGAAATAAATCCTAAATACTAGAAAAGTAAATCCCCTTTTTAATCACTCTCAGAGGACTCTTTCACATTTGCAACTTTTTCTTTTTGGTTTCAACATGTGTGTGCCTAGAAAGACCCATGGATAGTACAAGAAGATAGTGAGTATGATCTTTTCTGGAACGGAAAGTAGTGAAATAGTCCAAGAGTGCTTTTAAAATCCTCCTTGGAATAATTTGAATAGTAATTATCTTAGTTTTAACTTTTCTAATCAAAAGTTTGGCTACTATCTAAAACAAATCATGACAGCTAAAGCCAAGGTCATGGAACTTTGCTTAGTTCATCAATTTCAGTGCAAAGATGTCATCCTGGAACACGTTGGTATTTATTGAAGAAATTAGGTACATAGGTTTGATGTATCTCTTGGAGGCTAGTGGGAAAAAAATGTTCCAGAATCCAGAATTAGAGCCAAGTTATCTTTCTAAAATTTCTCTAATAAATTATTTTCCTTGATTTAATTTATTCTGCTTTTAAATCATTGAAAAAGATCCTGTGCCGTCTATGTTTAATATGTTCTGCTCTGGTCAGCTTAAAGACCAACATTTTGGGCTTAACTAAGAGAAATTAATGAAGTGAGGGCAACACATAAACGTGAAAGATGAAGCTGTAGCAGGAGCCTGGAATTTGAGGCAGGTTTGAGGTAATGGAAATTCCTGCTTCAGGCAGACAATGTGTTTTTACTAAAGATAAGTTTTTGAGAAGCCTGGCTGTGAATATGTCCTGTTAAAAATAAGAATGTTTAATGTGGGAAGGAGAAATGACTATGTAGATAGTCAAGATTTATTGTCCCATAAACTCTTGCCTCCTTGCTGTACTCCCTCCTTGGATGGGGTTCTCTTGACAATGCTGGAGAGAAAAAGGAGAGGCAGCATGACTACGAGAAATCCCCAATACTCTTTCAGAGGACACATGGCTTTTTGTAACTAGAAACTCACTGGACATTCCTAGAACTCAGTTACCCTAAATGCAAGACAAGAAAGTTGAACCAGATTCTTTTTAGAACCCCTTCTACATCTGCTAATGTACTATGACTTCTAAGAGAATGAGATAGAGGTCATGAGATGAGGACAATCCCATCTTGTCACAATCAAGTCCATCAATCCACCACCAGCTTCTGTAGGTAGATAGACACTGCTGCTTTCCCTCCTATTTCAATACTAATGATATTCATAATAATAATATGAAAGGAAATAAAATAAATCTCTATACAAAATCAACATTAGATCAAGATTTTTTCCTAGTACCCTGGATCTAGCTCATTTCCTCTAGCCTTCCAAAGGATTTCATGCTTACAAGTATCCTTTTTTTCTCTTCTACATCATCAGTTCCTCTGTAGTCACTGGACGATTGCCATCAGCTCACAAACCTACCTGAATGCACCCATCTTAAAACAAATAAACCACCTTTGACCTTACTTTTCCTCCATTATTATAACTTTAAAAACTTGTCTGGACTTTCTGTCTCTACTTCCTCTCTCTCACTTTCCTCAGTACTCATGTTAGATTTCCATCTGTACCATGCACTGAAATGGCACTCATAAATGTCCCCAGTGGTCTACACCTTGCTAGAACCGATGATCAGTTATCTGACTTCAACTTCTTGACCTCTCAGTAGTATTTCACACACTGTATCTTGAAACCCTCCCTTCTCTAGCCATTCTTTCCTTCACTCTTGCTAGACTTCCTTCTGTTTAACTGGCTGTTTTCTATCTCCTTTGCTGGATCTTCAGTTTTACTTTACCTCTGAATGTTGGAACGCTTGGACATTTCAGTCACTGAAGAGATAGGCAGAATTTTAACGCATAGGGAGGACTGGGAAAGGAGGAAAAGTGAACGTGTTTAAATTTTATAGGAAAGTTTTCTTTGGCTGGAACTTAGGGTAGGTGAAGAGGAGATTTATTTATAGAAGGAGTTTAAAATGTCCCATCAAATATGTTGTATCTACTTTGAGACTAGGAAAAGATTTCTAGGGACTCTGAACCCTCAGTTGTTTTTAACCCTGAAGGTCAGTGAAAAGTCAAAGGATGCTCACACCCAGTGAGATTGGTGAGCTAATTAAGCCACACATTGAAAGTAGCAATTTCCTTTTATTGGCAACCATGGAAACCAAAGTCTTAGCAATGCTCCAGAAGAGAAACAAACAGTGTGTCACCATAGACTTTCTTGTTTTTCTTGGTATACTCTCTCCAAAGGATACAACTCCAGGGCCTGGGGCTAAACCACATAGGGGCCGACATTCATTCCTTAATTACCCGAGTAGTTATTGAGTTTCTACTGTGTGGAAGGCACTGATGCGTGAGGCTGTTTTGGACAAATATATCAGAGAATAGAATTTTTGTTGAAACTAATTTAAGTGTCACTTATGAAAATACTGACCTCATTAATATGAAGCATTTTTTCATGGTTTCTCAGGATACCACTGCGTATGGAATAGTATGTGTAGCAAGAATTTAGAGAGTCATACTAGGAGATTACATCTGGTCTTTGAAAACAAATTGCAACTTCTTTTTTAAAAATAAAAGTCTTAGAAATTATACTTTAATTTCATTTTTTGGATGTAAAAGAATCAATATATTGGGCTTCCCTGGTGGCACAGTGGTTGAGAGTCCGCCTGCCGATGCAGGGAACACGGGTTCGTGCCCCGGTCCGGGAAGATCCCACATGCTGCGGAGCGGCTGGGCCCATGAGCCATGGCCGCTGACCCTGCGCGGCCGGAGCCTGTGCTCTGCAACGGGAGAGGCCACAACAGTGAGAGGCCCGCGTACGGCTAAAAAAAAAAAAAAAAAAGAATCAATATATAGGAGAACTGAAAATTATTGCCAAAGAAGAAAATTATACATTATGTAGATCAGCAAATATCAGTCTTTCCACTGAGCAAAACAGGAGACCCTTTTGAGTGATAAGCCTTCTCACTCAGGAAATTGCAACTTTGGCTTTTGTGAAACTGCCCTCTCTGCTCCTGTTTCATCCTCCAGGAATATTGCATTGGTAAATTGATGAAATGGTAGTTTTCCAAAGAAACTAATCTCCTACATAGTACTACTCTATGTGTCTTTGCCAGGTTCTTAGAAACGTTGGAAAAAAGATAGGAAACTGTTCAGTTTTGATATCAGTTAAGGTTTAGAGTGAGCCCAGTTTACTAAATCTGGCATTTTTAATACCCAGCAACTTTTGTGAGAGAAAAAGAGAGGGGGATGACGTCCCACAGACATCTATATTTGTTCAACAGGCTGAGCATCCCCTCGTGTGGCCAGACCCGGGGGGGGGGGTGTGGGGGGTGGGGGTGGGGGGGACCTACAGTGACCATTGGGGTTGAGGTCTCTGGGGTCTTGTCAATATCAGAGGCTGGGACAAGGCTAACTTGCCCACTTTCTAGTTCTTGTTATTTAGGTTTCACTTTTAGTTTTAATTGTCTGTTGAAATTCAGCAGGTTACTTTCCTTCTTAATGTTTGCTGACAATACATTCTCTTTAAAGTTCTGAGAAAGGATGCTTTAAGTGATTTCTAAAATTTATCTTAAACAGCTTTTGTAAATACTTAAAAAAAAACTTTTTGTCAGACACTTATGGGTGGGAAGAATCATAAGTATATGGTTAGTAGGTGAATGGGCCAGCACCATAGGTAAATTAATATTAAATACCAGAGAGTAACACAGAACCACTATGTCTCCAAAGAGAAACCGTAGAGAAATTGAGCTGACATAGAATAGTGGAAAGGGCACTGAAAATTTGTCACTGGGAGTTTTTGTCGCTAATTATTTCTTTTTCTTTTGTTTTGTGTGTGTGTGAGGGAAATAATGACTGAAAGGAATATGAGAATCACACAAGGATTTGTCTCATTTCTTCTGTGACAGAAACATGGAACTCAAGTTTCTAGACTGTAGAAAAGGACCTCACAGTTATTCATATTCCTCCTTCCTTCCTTCCCCTTTCTCTTCATTTACTATTTATTCAATAAATATTTCTTGAAAGACATGTGTCAGGCATTTTACTAGGTAAAAAGATGAGTCAGACTCAAATTATGTCTACAAAGAGCTAAGAAACTGTTAATTAATGCTAAGTGTCAAGATAAACTACTGTCGATAGAGTGGAGAGAATTACTGTTTAGCTAGTGACTTTCAGAGAAAGCTTTACCCAGAAAGTGACATTTGAACTGGATCTTGAAAGGTAGGAGGGGAAGGCATTCAGAAGACTTTCTAGGTGGGAGGAACAACATAAGCAAAAGGCCAGATGAGGGGTCTCTGGCGCTTTTTTGTTTGTTTGTGTGAGTTTTTTATTTTTTTGTGTGAGTTCTGAATAGACAAGGCTGGAGATATAGGTTGCAGCCAGATTGGGCATGAGCCTGAATGGCGCATTAAGAAATTTGTAATGTACATGGCGAGTCTTAAATGATGTAAGTAGAGGAACTTCACTATCAGGTTTGTTTCATTAATCAGACAATAGATTGTAAGAGGACAGTCTCATGGGAGACTGAATAGGAGGCTATTGCAGTAGTCCAGAAAGGCTTTCTCATATGGTGACAAAGGCAGATATGATGACCAAATATTTCTGGGGTGTTATATATAAAACTAAGGGAAGGGTAAAATAAACCAAACAATATTTCTTTTTGAATCCAAAGTTGACCAAGCATTTGGCTGGAGAGAGGGATAGAGAGAGAGAGAGGGTGAGAGCCTTCAGTTAGAATTCCATAGGAGCAGGTACAGAAAAAAGAGCAAAACAAAACTCTGGGTCTTTATTAACATAACTCTGGCTGTTGTAAAAGATAAACTCCTAAATCTCAAGCCTTAACATAATAAGAGTTTATTTCTTGTAAAAAGTCCACGTGGTGGTGGGGAGTGGTGGCAAGTACTGCTCCTCTACCATCTTCAATAAATGGCTTCCAAAGTAATCCTGGATATTGACATTGGTCAACCAGCTGGTAGGCAAGGGAAGAGAAAGTGCAGCATTACACGGGTGATTCTTTTGGGTAAACCTGGAAATGACGTATCTCTTGTATCCATACTTCATTGTCTAATTCAGTACTGTGACAGTTAACGCAAAGGGGCTGGAAAATATGCTCTAGCTTCGTGCTCAAGGTGAAAGGAAAGCAGGTTTAGTGAACAACCAGACAGACTTTGAAATACTGGCATTGTCTGCACTGATCTTAGGAGACACTGGATTCTTCCATGGAGACCGTGCTCTCCTGGAGACCTTGGACATCTTGCATTCCGGGGCAAGGAGATTTTAGGCAGGGAGTCCTCCAAGCCCGGTGAGCCAACCTGTCAGAAACCAACAGCCCAGACTCTCTGTGCAAAAGCAGGCTTGGCCTTGAAGATGAAATTAGCTGAACGCCCCTTCAGTCTCCTGTTTGTACCTAATATGCCTGCGTTACATTTTGAATTTGTTCTGTATCTGAAGGCTCTGTTCTGTGCCTGAATCTTGCCCGGCACAAAACAGGAAGGCTTACTTTATGGTTCTCCAGTAGGTCATCCTGCTAGCTCCCCTTCCAGGAACATGCTCAAGATGCTCTGTTAATTTAAAGGAGATTTACAACATTATACAGAATGACTCAAATTTCATCTTGTTAAAATGTGGGCATCTTTGATTTTTAACATATGCACATTTGAACCATTGGATCACTTCAGTAAAGCCTGGAGCTATGCCATTATTTGCTCTGCACCTATTCTTGGTGCCTACCAAAGTGCCTTGCACACCCTGACTCTCAATAAAAATAGGTTAAAACAATAAATACATATGTGAATTCACAAAGACTGGAAATGTGAGATGTTAATGGTATTTATATCAAGTTACAAAATAAGCCCCAGCTTGAACCTGTCAGCTCTAGTCTCTCAATATTCATGTCGGAATATGATTCATTTGTCCCTTCAGCCTTGCCCTGTCTCCTGACTCACTCCTCAGAAAGGATCAGAGATAAAATGACCTAATTTTGTCCTAGAATTTTGTTATTGAGAATTTTTATGCTAAAATTATTTTGTTTTACTTTTTTATTAGGGTTGATTTAAATTGAACTGTTTCCATAGATACATAGTTAAATATAAATAATCTCACATCTAACTCATCAGGGAAGAGAGAATGGAGGCTCCTCAATTTCTTTCCTTGCAGAAAATAGTTAAGAAATTAGCTGCTTCTGGGGCTTCCCTGGTGGCGCTGTGGTTGTGAGTCCGCCTGCCGATGCAGGGAACACGGGTTCGTGCCCCGGTCCGGCAAGATCCCACATGCTGCGGAGCGGCTGGGCCGGTGAGTCATGGCCGCTGAGCCTGCGCGTCCGGAGCCTGTGCTCCGCAACGGGAGAGGCCGCAGCGGTGAGAGGCCCGCGTACCGCCAGAAAAAAAAATGAGCTGTTCCCTTTAAGGCCTCTGCCTCTCTCTTCCCAGTCCTTTTCCTGCAGATCTGGAGTGACAGCGTAAGTTCCAGAGGCAGCTCAGAGGGTCTCTGCTGGTTCACCACAGGCTTCACTCACTCCAAGAATAATATTCACTGTAATCACAACAACCATGACAATGAAGAGGAGGAGACTGGACACATTTACATGTCACTGAACACCAGGGGTGGAAACTTTATTGAAGCACTATCATCTGAATCTCTGACAAAGCACATACCTGGTATTTAATAGAACATAAAAAATTCAGACAGAGCCTTTCAAACGAAAAGATGCAAAACAGAAGTCTTGGAGGCAACTGCAGTTATGATTTTTAAAAATAATTTTTTTTACCAAGCAGTGTCTGGTGGAGTTGTCCTATTTAAAGAGAACCATTAGTACTGCCGTCTGTCCCTCATAGCCAAATTCATTAACCTGTGTGAGAGTTTAGCAAAATATCTTTATCCCAAGAACATTTCCTTTTGGCTTTGGCATCCTGGGAAGTAGGATTCTGTGCTCGGGCTTGAAAATGATGAATTCTGAGTCTCTCCAGGGCAGAATTACTGTTTACGTTTTGATAACCCACAGCTCATGCTATCTGCAGGCTATTTGTCACTGACTAACTAGAAGCAACCTGTCCTTTGCCAGTAGCTGCATTCCACACATGGCACATTTTTCATAGATTCTGAAGCAACTTGTAAAGGTAGAACTCTTAACTTTGAAGTAAAACATTTCAGAAGCCATTTATTGGAGAATTTGGTTTGGACCCTGTATATGGGCTTAATAGAAAAATAACTTGATATAACTTCTTTAAATACATAAACTAGGGCTTCCCTGGTGGCACAGTGGTTGAGAGTCTGCCTGCTGATGCAGGGGACACGGGTTCGTGCCCCGGTCCGGGAAGATCCCACATGCCGCAGATCGGTTAGGCCCGTGAGCCGTGGCCGCTGAACCTGCGTGTCCGGAGCCTGTGCTCCGCAACGGGAGAGGCCACAACAGTGAAAGGCCCGCGTACTGCAAAAAAAAAAAAACATAAAGTAATGGAAGCTTAGAACTCAACATAAACAAAATTGTCCCATAGGATTTTTATGTGGCTCCCAACTACTCCCTGCCTCCACACTCTCATCCTTGCTCCCAATGCTGGTTTTATACCACTTTAGCCTTCTCTTCTCATCAGTTCATTGTCTCAGGAACTTGCTCCCTATTGAAGTCCTTGGTGATAGTTGGAGTAGAGAATGGGGTTTGCAGATATAAGAGATATTTATATTTATGATGGAAAAATCACTCACTTTGAAGCAAGATATCATTAGCCCCATTTTACAAATGATAAATCCAGGCCACAGAGAGCTTAAGCTACTTAAGATACTCACCCAAGCTAGTAAGTAGAAGAGCTGGGATTTCAACATAGGCAGTGTAGCTTTGCTTTGAAAATGCAATGTTCACACATGATAATAACTGGTAAGTATTCCCTGGACATCTATTAAGCCTACAGTATACAAGTATAATTTTCCAACATTCAGCGATAGAGCAATGGGTAATGCATCACCCATGGGGTTTCAGTTATCAGAGCTTGCTCTTGAGAATAAGAAATTATTTTATTCATTTATTCAATTTGAATTTGTTAAATGGGGCTATTCTTGCAAGGCACTCTGAGACTAGAGAGTTAAATAAAATGATGTTTGCATCAAGTTCTGCAGTAGAAGGGGATATGATATGCCATATACATCTCTATGGTACAGGGCACAGGATTTAGGAAGTGCCAAAAGACAGGTAAACGTAAAGAGCTACGAGATTCACAGGGAAATATGAAGGTTGAAGGGAGTCCCCACTCCCTTTGTATCTGAGAACAAAGAGATGATATTCCAGTTGAATTTTGAAGGATGGGTAGCATTTGAATACAATTGATGTAGGGTGACTGTGATGAAGGATAAACCACTGTCCAGGAAGCTGGGGAAAGAATATCCTTCTGTTTGTTGCACATTGACGAGATTAGTAAAGTATATCACAGAGGACTTGATAAGAAGAAAGTTCATCTATCGTTTATTGAGTACCTAATATGTGCCAGGCATTTTACATTCTTTTTCTCATGTAATTCTCACAACCACAAATAGTTGTTGTTTTCTCTGTTTTACCAAGGGAAAAACTGAAGCCTAGACAGACTAAGGAACTTGCCCAAGGTCAACTGGAAATATACTAGGATTGGAATCCAGGCTTGCATGGATCCTAACATATGTTCTTTTCACTCTATCATACCCTGTTTCTTCTGAAGGCAAGGAGGAGCTCTTAAAAATTTCTTAAGAGAAGACTACATGAGTATATTTACTTCTTATGCATCAGTTTGCTTACTGAGTAGGAAGGAGGCAAGACTAAGAGGTACCGGTGGCCTCAAGCAGGGTATTGGTAGAAGAATAGAGAATAAGAAACGGTCTGTAGGACATTGTGGAATTGAAATCTGCAAGGCTTACTATTATTTGGATACAGTAGGAGGGGGTTGGTAAACACTAACTGGGTGAATTATTTCTATCTCTGAGTTCTGTGGTTAAACCCACATTCCCATCACCCTGTTCCAGATCTTTGTAATGCCCGACCTTTCCTTGAGCCTTTGTTCTCACTTCTACCTTATCATCAGAGCTTTTCATTAAAAACATTGAACCATCTAGCCGTAAATAAAGTCTACCCATAAGCTCGTGACATCAACCTTACAATGGAATGTGCAGCCTTATGGGACATCAGTTCTCCCTCAGTTGAGATTAGTACACAGTAAATTCCCAAACACAGCATACTTTGTGAATGCTGTCATGAGGCCCAGGGAAAATAAACTGGAGCAGGGATTCTCTGGCAATTACGGGGGAAGAAAGAAGAGGGGAAGTAGGGAAAGAAGATGTTTCAGTTTTGTTTTTGATTCCAGCTCATTCTCACTTTGTAAAGGCTCCATGGTCAGAAACAACAGCATTGGCTGTGCCAAGAGCCCCACCAACAGGAATAAAGCAGGCTTTTGGTGTTACGTAAAATAAAGCAAACCATGTAGTCATTCCTGCCATCCCAACCTCCGCTTCTCTACATTTCTAGCGTGCTAATGGGTGGATTTTAGTTTACAATGCACTCTTATTTCTCTGAAGTTTTTATAATCAGATTCTCCCATTTATGAGATAGTGGAACAAAATAGCACCACATTATACTTTGATGTGAAATCTTTGCTTTGTCCCTTGGGGATATGCTTCATCTCAGGAAGTAGAGATCATAGTCTAAATTAGGCTATTGTGAATAAGATACAGTATATCATTCAGTTACTTAAGAACAGAGAAATGATGACTTGACCAAAAGACGAACATCGACTAAAAAAAAAAAAAAGGAGTTGGAAATCGAGCAAGTAAGAGGGAAATACTTCCATGAGTCACTGACTGTTAAAAATATCCAGAATTTTTTTCTTATTCGGCATTGATGGTCCCTCTAATTCCCACAAAATTAGTACATGAGCTTGAATAGATTTTGTGTTCATTTGTAACTTTCAGAAACTTGGTAGCTTTGGCTGTTGAATGAGTTACAATTTAGATATGAACTTCCTTACAAATCTTAAGTGTAATTTAAAAATAGATACCTAGATTAGGATTTAGCCATATGCTTTATTTGTAGTGGCAGGTATTGTATTTTTCTAATGGCTACCTCTTTCCCCTAACCTCCACGCATTTTAGGAATTTCTAAAGCAGTGAATTTCAGCCAATTCGGTGCCTCCTTCCAAAGGCTGCTTGAAGACAAACATTTCCAGCTATTTCTTAAAATACTCAGGTATTTCTCAGGCATTGTATTAGATTGAAGCAAAATGTTCTCATCAAAACGTTCGAAAGGCTAAAGTGACATATAAAGCCTATTTTAAAAAATTCTTGATTTTGGCCAAAACCTTAATATCTCAGCAATCCAAGATTATTACTTTGAATTTCTTTATTAACTTGTCAATTGGTAAAAATTTCTTATCTTTTCTTTTAAAAATGGAACCACAACTCAGGGTTAAATATGGTTTCGCATAGTTAGGTTTTCCCAGTGTAACTTAAGTAGAATCATGATGGTACTCCTTGGCCTTACAAAATCTCAGGTTATGAGGAAACACCCTCACTTTCACAGTGTGAGAAATACGAAGTCAGACTTATAAACAAGTACGTGCTGTGAAGAGAGCATGGATAGGCTTCTTGCAGGATGCAGAAGAAAGTTCAAGAATATATTTGTTCTGGTCCCTTAGTTGGCATTCAGTTTTTTCTTTTTTTTTTTTAAGATTTACTTTAATTTATTTATTTAGTCTGTGCTGGGTCTTAGTAGCGGCATATGGGATCTTTTAGTTGCGGCATGCGGACTTCTTAGTTGTGGTTCCGTTTTGTTTGTTTGTTTGTTTTCCACATCCTAAAGACCTCCCAGAACCAGGAGGCCTGCATTAGTGGGCGGTGGCCAGAGCTGTTGGAAGGTGTCTGTGGCAGATACAGTGGAGGTGAACGGTTCTGGGAGCTGAGTAGAGCAGGGAAATGAGGATATGAGGATGAATAGGAAAATGTCATTTTTTCCAGTACTGACAGTTCACAGCTTTCTCCTTCCCTTGGTCTTTGCTTCTTTCAAGATGCCACTATGGCTGGAGATGCAGAGGAAGTAAGGGGCTCCATGATGGAAACCAGTGACCTTTTCAATTTTCCATTCTCCAGTGTTGGATGACAATTATGTGCTTTTGACACTGCCTCGTGCAGCTGTGCTGAGGGTGCCGTTGTCCACTGCAGCTGTGCTCTGAGTCCCTTACTCCATCTTTCTGTGATACATTTGCCAAACACATCCTGAGCACCTGCGATGTACATCAGCTTTAGAAAAGTGGAAAGTACACAGAACTGCCGCTCAAGGAACATACAATCGGTGGGGCAGACAGATGTGAAGACAGATCATTATGTTCTGTGGCACAGGTTGGGACATAATGAAGCATGCCCACAGGGCTACAGAAGCTCAGGGTAGGAAGCCACTGCAGCCTCGCCAGCTGCCATGAAGCAGGTGCCGCCTGTCTGGGCCTGCTTCCTCTCTGGCCCAGCCTTGTCTGAGGACAGTCCTGGGTACCAGGAGGCAATCCAGGAATGTGGTTATCAGAGTGGAACTTCCACAACTGGATGTGCCTTCTTGGTAGCTAATAATAACGTCCTCCTTCCTCAATCCATTAAGCTAGTAGGACAGCAGGGGAGAAAGGATGTCACAGTGTATCACTACAAAAACTCTCCAGCAGAAGCCAGTTGATTTCTCCCTGAACAAAATCTGGCCTTTGTTTGGTGAATTTCCATTTTCTCTGCTCTTTTCCCCACATCCATTCATTATCTGGGATGGAACACTGTGACCCTTTGCAACAGGGTTAAAATAACAGCAGTAGCTCAAATGAAGGTTGACATTTGCTGACCTTTTCACATAGTCCCTGTAACTTGTTGTTTATATCAGCAAAGCACAGGGCCCCTTCTCTCCCCAGCTTCCAGCATGTTGTTGAACATGTCAAGGCAATAAGTCTCTTTTGCTCTTTTAAGTTGATATAAACATGTCATCCTTTCCATTCCTGGTCATTCCCCTTCTTGCCCTCACTCGCACTCTGTTACCAAGTTTTTCCAGCACTCTTGGGATCATTGACTCCCCATTCCGTCTCAGAACTTTGACCCTGGTTGAAACAACAGGAGTTTGTCTCTTGTAGTTCCTGTGGATCCCAGCAGATTTCACCTTGGTTCAGGCACACTTTTACTTCCTGGAGGGCCATCAGGACCCATTATCTTCACTGTGAAATTAAAAAATTGACTCATAAAATATTTGATAAGTGCTGCTTACCTGTACACAGGAGAGTATGGCATATCCCCATCTTATTGGAAAAGGATTAGGTCTTCAAAAAGGCAATGATCAGAGACATGGACTAAAATCTTCTGTGTACAAGGCATTGTGCTGGCTCCCTAGGTATACGTGTAGAAGAATATGCACTCTCCTAAGTTCTGTTCAGTCAAGAGCTGCTGAGGGGATCTTGGGAATTTCCATGCCCTCCCTTGTACTCTTATTTTGGGGGAGGTGCTGCTGACAGGATAGCCTGTCATCCCATTTTTGATCTGCCCCAGCTGCTTCTGTATCTCAACTACCCACATCTTCCATAACCAGATCTCAGATTCTTTTCTCATTTCTGACTATTTCAGGTTGAAGGTCAGCTATGCATTAGTGCTGTGAGTGACTGAGAAAGAGAAGGGAAGAGGGGAGAGGAGCCTCTAATGGTGATCCCCCACCCCCATGTCTTCCTTAGGCTCTGAAAGTAGTTTTGTGCCTCTCCTTTCATCTCTCTCTTCACTCCCATGTTTTTATGGAACGATGCTCTTGATAGACAAAGGGGTTTTTTTTCTGTTTGTTTTCTGAAACGTAGAGGAATTTAAATTCTGCCTAAAACCAAGACCTCACCCCACACCATCTCTATTTGCCCCACCCTTTAGCAACTTTGGTTGAATTTTGTCTCCTACAGGAGGATCTGTGAGGTACAAAATCATGGCAGCCTCTTTCTTTCTTCTCTGCATCCACATCGTTAACCTAGATAGACACCTATGGGAAATCCCCAAAGGACCAAGTGCCTGCTTCAGATGGAAGAGTGTTGCAGGATTCTGTTCCCAGGGGACAAGACAAGGGCTGGCGCTGATGGAAGGAGACCTCAAAAGAGAGCTGTGAGGGAGCAAAGAGTTTGTCCAGGGCCTGACTAGGGATCAGAACTAGTAGGTTTCAAACATTTCCCTGGGGACTTAACCTTCTCTAGCTCTTACTCCAAACTGTGAAAATCAGTGCTTCTCAGACTTTCATGTGCATACAAATCACTTAGGCTATTCTGTTAAAATGTGGTTTCTATTCAGTAGGTTTGGGGTGAAGCCTGAGGTTAGCATTTCTAACAAGTTCCCAACTAGCTGATGTCTTTGCTTCTGGTCTGGGGATCACACCCTGGGTTGCAAGACTCTAAGCTACCCATCACTATGTAAAAGGCAGCAGGATAAGAGGAGATTTAAAGTCAGGTCTTCCAAATGTTCCAAAATTGATTTGTAGGTAGTTCTGTCTCTTTCTGTTCTACATCACTTTCTGTTCCCCTGCATCCCTCCTCCTTTGTCTGAAGGTTGGCAGCAGCTTCATGGGTTCTCTCCAGTATAAATGAACCCAGGTTACCCTGGGATGAGATCACATTTTCCAAAGATGGGTTTCTAGGCTGCGGTGAAGGCAGAGAGTCTGTCTGGGCTGTTAAGGCCTGGGAAGTGTAGTCTGTGTAAGACAAAGCAGGGTGTAGGCAGGGCATGTATTTGAGGACGTTCCCCAGGCAGAGGAAGTGGGGGAAGCCTGAGCAGCTGCATGTGTTTTTCTAATCCAGTTTCCTGGACTCATGGAAATAGACTCTGTGCTGGCACGTTTAAGGCATCCAGTGGCCTGGAGCTAGGAAAAAGTCTCTGACGTTTCTGTTAGTGCTTAGAAGCTTGATTATGGGTAAGACTCTTTAAAGACGGATGAATTAATCCAGATTATTACCCACACCCCGGTGAAATAGTGTTTCCTATTGATACGGCTTTTCAGAGTGTGATATTATGATTTATAAGAAATATGTATTTGGTCATTCAGATGACCAGAATATATTTCACATATAGAGTTAGTGTTTTTCCAGGGTCCTGATTCACAGCTCCAAAAACCCTTGGAATTTCCCAGGGAAGATGTCTTTTATTATGTTAATGAGGCAATTTGTGGAACGCCCTAGGGTAACCTAAGGATGGGAGCTAGCTGCCAGAAGAACCAACTAGGTTATTAGAGGGTTGGAATTTTCAGTCCCTGCTCCCACCTCTCCTCCAGAGTGGAGAGAGGGGTTGCAGACTGAGCTCAACTGCCAATGGCCAATGATTTAGTTAATCATGCTTATGCACTGAAGCCTCCTTATAAAAACCAAAGGACAGAGATCTGAGAGCTTCTGGGTGAGCACATGGAGATGAAGACAGAGTGGTGTGACTGGAGAGGGCACGGAAGCTCTGTTCCTCTTCCCATCTACCTTGCCTGGGACCGCTCTTCCATCTGGCTGCTCCTAGGTTGTATCCTTTTAAAATAAATCAGTACTCTAGTGAATAAATGGGTTTCCTGAGTTCTGTGAGCTGCTCTAGCAAATTACTCAAATCCGAGGAGGGGGTTGTAAGACCCTCTGTTCTATAGACTGATCCATAGGACACCAATCCTACAAATCAGGGCCCCACCCTAATGACCTCATTCAACCTTAATTTTTTTTTTCTTAAAGCCCCTATCTCCAAATATAGCCACACTGGGGTTAGGGCTTCAACATATGAATTGGGGGGTAGGGAGGGGAACACAAACATTCTGTCTACAACACAACTAAACATACAAATAATACCTAATTACAAAGTATGATACATGCTAAGAAGAAGAAAGATATAGGCTCTTTTTAGAGCTGTATTACCTGGAATTGCTTTATAAAGATTACTTTTATTATCTATCAAAAGTATCAATCAGTAAAGCCAGGAGGATAAAACTGAGAATGATATTGTATTCTGTATTCCCTTTTTGGAAACCAGAGTCTATTTTATTCATACTTGCTTCAATGCCCACATAATAATCTTTGACTTCCTTCAAGAGAATGTGATAGTTTTGTGAAATATAACTATGACCATTGCCTGACTCTTGAAATGTAATTAGTGGATACCTTACACATCTAAGTACTGGGCCTTTTGATATTTAGTGAAACTAGAGAAAGAGAAAAATAACACTTTGTATCTGGCAAGACTTTCTATCCCAGAATTTTGCTTACATTTGATTTAGCATCTAAAGGTCCTTGTTATAAGATTTGAAAAATTGTTTGTTATCATGGTTGTTATTCAAGTAAAAGGGGTGTAATTAAAAACACATTAATGTGAATTTCAATTTTTCAAACTCAGATTTACAAAAATTAAATATAATGTCACTCAAAAATCAACTTGAGAATATTTAGTTTTTATCCAAACTAAAACAAATTTGGATAAGTAAGAAGGAGACTACTGAACATAAGACTGTTTGTTATGCACACCTTGTTATTATTCCTAACTTTAAAATGCCCCATTAAAGCTTGTTTATGGGCACAGAGGTCAGCATTCTCATTACCATGGGATGCCCATGTAGAAGAATTGTGTTCAGTTTTGGGCTAACCATTTAAGAAGAATATTGTAAAAGGACAGCTATTGTTCTCAAAGTGGAGAACAAGATGGTAAGGGGCATACAACTCTATAATGTGAAGAAGGGGGAATATTAAGATTAGTTTCCTTTATTCCCACCCATAACACTGGGTGTGGTGGGGAGATTAGGGCAGTACCTGATTGTGTCTTCATACAACTGATAGCCAGGCAGGTAGAATCCATGTGGGGCTACAAAACTTGGATGCATAGGTGAGAGTTTCAGGATCATAGGAATTGTACAGTGTGAGAAAGAGGACGATCCTTCAACGAATGGGCTGCTCTGTGTAGGGGGAGGGAGGGATGTTGGCCTCTCTGTAGGAGTCCAGTCAAACCTTGATAACTGAGTAAAGATATCATACATGATAAAGATAATCCTGATGTCAAACAGCTGACCTGCTCGCCCAGTACTGTCTGTCTCAGTTCTGAGATTCTATGTTCTTCTCCCTGCACCTCCCTCAAGACCCCAAAGATAAGACAAAGCTGAATATCCTTTCTGGTATGAGCTCTCAGGTCAGTCTGCATAGCAGGTGATGACTTTACTAGATCCTCAGAGACCAGTTCAGTTCACCTGCAGATTATTCAAAATGTAGGTTCCTCGGATTATGGTGTTCTTTTGAACACCATAATTACATAAGCCAGTTACTGTCATCGCCTACATCACTTCATTGATAGTAAATTAGGCATTTGGAAACTAAAGTATAGGTGGGAGTGGGGGCCTCTGATTAGGTATTGTTTCAGTGACCTCAGTGTTTAGCTAGTGGCCTCTGAGTGTAGTGTAATGCTGTGTAGTGATTAAGAGCATAAGAGAAGAGAGTCCAGTTATAACCCCCTACATATATAGTCAATTGATTTTTAACTAAGGTACCGTGGTAATTCAATGGAGACAGAATAATCTTTTTAGCAAAGGGTGATGGAAAAATTGGATAGCCATGTGCCAAAAAATTAAGCTCAATCCTTATCTCACACCATATACAAAAATTGACTCTAATGGATTATAGACCTAAGTATAAGAATTACAAATATAAAATTTATATAAGAAAACATAGGTGAAAAATCCTGGCAACTTTGAATTTGGTGATTATTTCTTAAATAGGGAATGGAATGCATAAACTATGAAAGCAAATATGAAGAACTTGGACCCCATTGAAATTTAAAAGGATTGCTCTTCAAAAGAGCAATAAAAAAAGTAATAAAAAAGTAGCTGGAAAGACAGACACCGTAATAAAAAGGTAGCTGGAAAGACAGCTATGGCCCAGGGGAAATTATTTGCAAAATATGTATCTGACAAAGACATGTATCTAGAATATATAAAGAACACAACTCAATAATAATAAGATAAACCAATTAAAAATACAAAGCAGGAAAAAATTTGAACAGATACTTCACCAAAGATGATATATAGATGGCAAACAGGGACTTGAAAAGATACTCAACATCATTAGAGAAATTAAAAACTTGTACCTGAATATTTTTAGCAGCTTTATGTGTATTGTTAACAATTGGAAACAAATGTCCATCAACAAGTATATGACAAAACAAATTGTGGTATTGCTATACAATGAAATACTGCTTAGCAATAAAAAGGAATAAACTAATGGTATGTTCAACAACATAGCTGAATCTCTGTGTTGGCTAAGTGCAAGAAGCCAGATAAAAAAGTATATGCTGTATAATTCCTTTTATAAAATTCTTTATAAAATTCTTTATAAAATTCTTTAAAAATGCAAACTAACCTATAGGTTAGAAAGCAGATCAGTAGTCTCAAATGTACAAAGGGAAAGAGAGAGATTACAAAGAGCTGCAAAGAAACTTTTAGGGGTGATGGATATATTCCTTATCTTGATTATGCTAGGCATTTGTGGGTGAATACATATGTTAAAATTCATCAAATTGTGTTCTTTAATATGTGTAATCTATTGGTCACCAATTAAATGTCAGTAAAGATTATATATATGCATGTATATGTACACATGTACTCATATACATACACACATATATGCATACTCACATATATACACTTTCATTACACTTCCATGCACACAGTCACGTGTTCTTAGTCAAATTAATAACCTCTCTGCCTTCAGTTTATATTTGTCTAAAACGGTGATATAATGTTATTTCCCTCAAGGAGAACAACAATGATGGGCACAGAGCAAGATCTCAAAAAATGTTAGCTAAAATTATTACCCTGTGGTAATAGTTCACTTCGTTTTAAACCTTACTGATTTGTTTATTCTGCCTGTCTGTTTTTCTTTTATTTTTGAGAATGTCTGTTACCAGGAGCAAAATTGTGTTCCCTCGAGAACTATTTTCTAGAGGGTTTTTTGTTTGGTTTGGGTTTTTTTTGTAAGATCTGACTCTTGTAGAAGCATAAGCAGAAAAAATTGTGAAGAAGCCTTGTGAGATGGCATTCCCGGGCCTGAGAGGGGAAATCCTTGCGCTCAGAAACTTTCCATCCTCCTCCACAGCTGAAATGCCTTCCATGGCTGAAATGCCTTCCTCAGCATTTCTGTTTTGAACGCCCTTTCTTGGGGGATCCTAACCCAGCTGCGAGAATTCACTGTGGGCTGAAACCTGGCAGATTAAATCCCGGGGAGAAAAAGCGATTTGAAAGTAATATTTGTTCTTAAAATGACAAATATGTATTGCAGATATTATTTTCTATGTTGCAATTAAATCATTGGGGATTTTACAGATGAGTGACTTTGTATGGCCTAAGACAATTCAATAAGACACTTGAATTTGCCAGTGACAGTTTTCCTTTGTTTCTTTTAATTTTTTAAGAAAAAGTAGACTAAGCTATATAACTTTTCAAAATCAACTCTTCTTTAGGTAAAATCTTATTATTGCAGCTACTAAATACCCAGGATTTGTATCTATTTGGGTGTTTTTTTTGTTTTTGTTTTTGTTTTTAACGGAGGAGTCTAGTGGTACAGAAGATTGAGCAAATTATTTAACCCTTTCATACTAAACTGCATTGTTTGAGCAGAGTGAAATGACATTGTTTATTTTAATGCTATAAAATTCTATGTCACCTCTTTTCCCATTCCCATTTTTTATAAAGAAAAAACAAAAACGAAAAGGAAAGCCTTCCTGTGTACTGGTTGCTTATCATCATGACTATGGTGATTTTTTTCTTCATTTGTTTCCTCACTCTCCTGTCATTTAAAGTGACCTGTCAGCTATTGACAGCCTACTTCCTTCAGATCCTAACCTGCAATTACACCAGCTGCAGTCAACATTGTCTTATTCCCACAACATTCGTAACATATCAAATTATATGATGGTACTGTTATTGATGACATAGATGGTGAATTAATAAGAACTACGTTATCTACAGCTATGAGATTGGCTACTTGGGTTTGCAGACCAGGAAATTGCTACAGATTAATATCTTAATTTCAGAAGGCATTTGACAGTGTCTTTTATTATATTCTAATATTCATAACCAGCTAAAGAAGTTTTTTCTGATTGGTATCATGTGGCTTTGTAATAGCTCGGAAGGATTTACGTGGTGTCAAATAATGAATTAGTATTAAACTGGAAAGAGGACTTTGATAGTAAGTGCCAGGATACTACACCCCATTCTCTTAAAATGATAAAATGTGTGTGAGACTGAGGTAAGATAACTGAGAAAGGAGAACCAATTTATTATACAGAAGAGTTTCTGTGATGGAGGGCAAATGACATCTAGCAGACTTGTGTTCTCCCAACATTCCTCAAAAAACTCGTACATACATTCATGCGCTGCCACAAAATTTATGAGAAGGACTCAAAAGCTTTAGTAAATTAATAGGCGTCAACAAGATATGTCTTCTAGACAAAAACTAATAAGATCTAGGACTTCATCTATTGAAGCATATCTGAATTTGTATTCATTTCTGGTGCCTTCTCTTAAAGAAGATATTCAAATAGAGAGGATTAGAGCATGTAATTTAACACATTCATTTAAGAACTGAAGTTTTTTTTCTGCACAATAGAAAGCTGTGTAGGAATATAATTGTTGCCTTCAAATGCCTGAAGATCTATCATAAGAAAAAGGGATTGCATTATGCCTGTTTTTGTTCTTCCAAAATACAAAACCAAGAGCAGTGTGGAAGTTATAGGGAAGTAGATTACGGTTCAATGTTAAAGAAATTATGTTTGACTTAGATGTTTTGTAAGACAGAATGGACTTTTTTTTGGAAAGTAGTGGTTTTCACTCAGGAAAAATTCACCCAGAGCCTGGACAAATATCTTGGGTTAATTTAGATTAGCATTTCTCACAGCATGCCCTGAAGATCACTACCCTCACAAGATAGTCCCCAAGACTCTGAGTCAACTAGCTTTGAGAGAGACCATATGGGATATTGCTTCTTGAATATTCACAGTGTGCATCAGCATATTAGATGCTCTGAAAGTCCTACATTAAAGAAACCTGTTTAACTTTGTGTAACCCGTTATTTCTCAAATTAATTTAAATCCTAAAAATGTGTCACATTTTGTGGAACAAATATGCTTCAGAACACATATGGAAAAATGCATTGGAGGAGGGAGACCTAATGACTTTGATTCCATGAAACCATTCTCTCCATATTTATTAATTCACATGTTAACTAACACTTGTATTTGTGTGTGTGTGTTTCCTGTGCTTGTGTATCAGAGAGTGAGTTTTTTTAATATAATTTGTTAGACTTTGGTTTAATTCATTTTTATTGAAATATAATATTTGCTGTATAATAATATAAAAGTACCAGGTATACAATATAGTGATTCACAATTTTTAAAGATTATCCTCCACGTAAAATATTGGCAGTATTCCCCATGTTGTACAATATACCTTTGTGGCTTATTTTATACCTAATAGTTTGTACGTCTTAGTCCCCTACACCTATATTGCCCCTCCCCCCTCTCCCCACGGCTAACCACTGGTTTGTTCTCTATATCTGTGAGTCTGCTTCTTTCTTGTTATATTCACTAGTTGCTGTATTTTTTAGATTCCACATATAAGTGATGTCCTGCAGTATTTGTCTTTCTCTGTCTGATTTATTTCACTTGGCATCATGCCCTCAGAGAGTGAGTTTGAAGGCATGCGCATATATAACTGACCAAATTGAAACATAGTTGTCTCGATGGTTGATAAATTGATAGCATGATGAATAAATAATCATTTTAGGATCCCAACTGCCTCAAAAAGACTACAATTCTCCACTTTCCCTCAGAGAGATCATGAAAGCCTGTTACAGTCACCACACATTATCAACTGTTCATCAAGAGAAAAGTAAGCCTGCATCTCCAGAACTTTTTTTTTTTTTTTAATTTTCCCCTCCCCTCCCTTGCAGTTTAGGCAAAAAGCCAATTTATTGAGCGTGGTGAGGGAGGGCAGGAGTAGATGTGAGAGGATACGGGGTTGAACCACAACTTAAACATCTGGTTTTATTTATGTGTAAGCACCATGCACAGAGCTTAATTAATGTGACTGAAAATAACCGTGTGTCTGCAGAAATGTTGGGTAGGCCTTATGTGTGTATATTTCTCTTTCCTAAACACCGATCCTATGCTCCTTATGGCACTGTCAAGATTTAGTTATGAGCACAAGTTATGAATGTGCATAGCAGTTTCTTTGTCTCTTTTCTGACTTTCTGGGCTTTTTTCCCCCCCGTAGTTTTCTTTCTAGAAAACTACTACTTTGGCAAGGGTTGAGGATTGAGTCATGGACATGCCTTTACTCGTGTCTTCTGTAATTTGAAGCCAAAATCTGAAGCAAATTCCAATACTGCTGTTTAGCTCTTGAAATGCTAATCACACATATATGCACACACCTGCAAAGCTATTTTTTTTTGTTCCTCTGGAAGGTTCTAGGACTGGGAGGACATATAGATAGAAAACAGTAAAGAGAATCCCTTTCCTGTCTCTTACAGGACTTTTATTTAAACTCGTGAGTGATTTAATACTGATCAAGAAGAAACAGTGTTCCCCAAATATGTTGCAGCTGATATCCAGCTGTTGTCCCTATAGTCCAATCAGATAGTAAGTCTTCAAATAGGGTAAACTGCTGCAGGAGTACATGTGTATGAGTACTTTATGTAAATATTACATAACATACATTTAGCCAAAGAAATGGAAAATAATAACTTTGAAATAGGCCAAAGATATAATATCAAGCTTATGTTTTCCTTTTTCTGTCTCTCACTCTCCTTCTCTTTTTAAAGTATTTAGTTATTAATGTCAGAGTCCATCAATAACCTAAGTAAAAGGATCTCTAATAAAGTGAAGCAAAATCTGGAGTCATTATTTCCAAACCGTTTTTCTTAAAATTAGCAGAAGCCATTTTTCAAATGAAAAGTCTTGAATGATTTTGATTTTAAAAAAGAAAAAAATATAACAATAAATGAAGAGTTTTATTGGTAAAACTGTGTCTCTTCTGTGGCTTACAGTCCTTGAGGTACCTCCAGGAACTTGGTGTGACAACCACTACTCTAGAATATAGGAAATCATAAGACCCATATGAATCAGGAAGGATGAAATAATCTCTCTGTGATTCAGTGTAAGTCAAGTCTAGATCAATAGCCAAAAAAATTACCTCTTGCTTTTTAATAATATGGCCTAGCTTATATTTTGTTTTTCTTAGTGTCATTGCATTCCAAACCAGGGAAACATAAAGATATATTCTTAGGTCAGATGTCCCAAGCAATGCTATGCCTCAGGATCATCTCAAGCTTTTTAAAACACAGGTTTTGGGCTCACAGACCCAGAAGGTCTGAATCGGTAGATCTTATGTTAGGCTTTGGCATTTGCATCCAAACTATTAAAATAAATAAATTAATAAAACCTACCTAGGTGAGTCTTTTGTGCCCCCAGGTTTAGGAACTACTACTGCTCCCCACAAAAGGATAGAATCGTAAAGTCATTGGATTTTCAGTCCAGTGCAGTCAGTACTTTTGATTGCCAGCATGATGCTGATACTAGAGATCAAAGATGGAAGGTCTAATCTATCCTTTTATTCTTAAGGTCTATGATTTCTTTCTTTCACATTCTAGATCATTTCAATTCTGTCTGCTACTTTTTTGAATGTCTACTATATGAGATTAAACAAACAAAAGGCAAAAGTGTGCTCTAAAGAGGAAAATGGATTCAACTATCTAGAATAAGAAGCGGGTTATCTTAAGTACCAGAGTGGAGGGAAAACACAATTCTGTGAGAGCTCAGTGGAATTGACTGTGATTGGAAGCATTAGAAGGATATGAAATAAGTGATCATTGAGTTCTTCCTTGGATTATGAGTAGAATTCTGTGCTGTGTCAAAGAGGGTGGGTTCAAAAAGGGGTTTAAAGCATAGAAAACCTAATGAGTATGGATGGAAGTTTGTAGCTTGTTAGGAGGTGATGAGTAGGCTGATGTAGCTCTTTGTCAGAGAAGAGCAGAGAAGGTCCTTAAGAGTGACTGTAGTCAAGTTTGGGTTCTTTTTGAAGGTCTCAGGCAGAAGCACCATTACGGAGGTGGTGAACATTTGGGAGAGCAAACTGATACCCCAGGAAAATGAATGGGATATGGCCATGTTAGACATGATAGAAAGAAGGTTTGTATTAATGTTGAAGGAATCCAGGGATATAAAGAATAGATGCAGTTGGGATGAGGATACTTAATTGACATTGAGCTGGTGAAACTGGGGTAGGTTGAGAAGACTGAAGATGCTGTGGATGTGAGAAAGTGTATGGTAGGCACGGGCTCAACCTGATAGTTCTGATGGGTCAGAAGATGGCTGGATGATGTGATAGGGACATCATACTTACTGTTAGCCACAATGATTTTTAACTTCAAGCAAAGTATATTTATTTTAAAGTGAAGGACACTTCTTGGCTATTCAGTTCTTAAAATGACTTGAATAGTTTTTACTCTTTTAATAATATGTGTTCACTGTCAAAGAAAAAATAAAGGATGGAGATGAGTAAAAAGAAGTAACTGAAAATTATTAAATTTATTATTAAATCTCAATGCCCAAGGATAGTCGTTGGTAACACGATGAGGTATTTTTCCAAGTCCCTTTTGTTTCCAACTTATGAGCATTTGTTTCAAAACTGGTATCACCTTACTAATACTTTTTGTAACCTGTATTTTCTAACCCCAATATATCATAAAGTTTTTCGATATTCTTAAATCTTCTTCTATAACACTAAGTAGAATGGCTGAAGAGTGTTTCATGATATAAATTACCCCAAATTTCTTTAATTCACACTAATGATAGGCATTTAGTTAGTTTAATCCTCTTTTTGTTTAATTGCAAATTTTCCTGAGAAAAATCCCTTTATATCAATTTTTTCATTCATATCTTATTGTTTCTCATCTGTCAATGAGATTTACAGTAAATTCTAAAGTAAATTCTCATCTGTGAGGTTTCTGTGTTGAAACGTTTATTCCTAATTCTTTGCCATCACTGGTCACTGTGGTAAGGTATCAGGTACTAGAGTGGCCCTCACACCCAAAATGGGTGAGAGCCCTGATCCTGTCTTCATCATCATCTACCATGATTTCGTTTGTTCAGAACAATTGAATTTTGAATTTGGCCCCATTATACAAGTTGACTGTTATTCTTTTCCTCGTCTTCCACATAAATAAATCCATTTAGTGTGGTCATAGAGTGAAGGAATTATGCTTATCTTTACCCCTTTGATGTTTGGCACAGATTATCTTTAAGACATTACTTCAAAGTAAGTGTGACATAGGACCAGTGAGGTTCAGCGAGAAAAATAGAACCAGATATATATTAAGAGCTTTATTGTAAGGAAATGGCTTACATGATTGGGGGGCTGGCTAGTAAGTGTGAAATCCATAGAACAGGCCATCAGGAAGAGCAGACGTGAACTTTTGGTCATGAGTTGAAGCTGCCACCTACAGAAGAAACTTATTTTTCTTTAGGGAAGAAGAAGAAATTCTCTTTTTAAGGCCTTTCAACTGATTGAATCAGGCCCACTCAGACTATCTGGGATAATCTCCTTTACTTAAGTAAACTGATTATGGACATTAATCACATCTACAAAATACCTTCACAGCAATATCTAGGTTAATGTTTGGTTGGGGACTGTAGCCTAGCTAAGTTGACACATGAAACTGGCCATTACACTTCTGCAGTTAGTTTTCATTCTCTCTCTGTGTGTCTGTCTCTCTATCCCTCTGTCTCTCTCTTTCTCTCTGCTATAATTGGAACTAAGATTTATGAAAGAATTTTGGGGCAGGGGGATGGGCAAGAATAAAATCTATTAAACAGGAAGCCAAGTTAATGGAAAAAAGAATATTTTTGTTGATTGTTTTTTTTCAGATGCCTTTTCTTACAGTGAGAGCCCTATTTTTCCTTGCTGAAGGAAAAACAAGTATAAAGATCTTAGCTGCTTGGAAGCTCAGATCTAAGTGTAAATTGCATTAATTTTAATTGCATTAATTTTCCCATCATTTAGCAATAAATCCAAACTCCTTGGCCTGCAATGCATTAGATGATCTGGGCCTTTTTTGCTTATCCAGCTTATTAAGTTCCAGACAAACCAACATTTTTTTTTTTTTTCCTCAAAATGCCAAAGTGCTTCTCCCAAGAATCTTTGCTCTTTTCTCTTTGCCTTGAACACATTCTCCAAGTCTTCTCTTTCCTGGCCTTGCTATTGGCATCTCAGCTCAAATATCACCCCCTCAGAGAGGGCTTCCTGGCCACCCTAGCTAAAGGAGTCCCCTCATCCCCAAATTACTTTATCCCGCTATCCAATTTTAATTTTTATATTGAAAAGTTATATCTATAATAATCTTAGTGATTTAACAGTTTTCTTAGTTATTATATATCTCCACTTTATCTGCATCTTTTGGAGAACAGAGACTTTTTGTTTTCCACTAAATCATAGTGACAAGAGCCTTACCTGACATTTAGTAGAGCTTTACTCCTTACTTATGGAATGAATAAATGATTCCCAATTTACTTTCCAGGTACAACTCATCACTCCTTTCTGTATTTTTTTGGTCTTTCCTTCTAATACTGTCTTTTCCTTTTATATACGTTTTTATTTTAAGCCGCCTTACGGTAAATATTATTTTTGGAAGTTTTATGTGTATACACTCTGTTGATAAATGTGTGCCTTTGCAGAGGTAATCAAGTGTCCCTGGTGAGGTGTCTCATTCTCCACTCCTGAGTGGAATATAATATATCAACCTTTTAGAATTCTCACTGGGACCACAGGGACACAGATGTCAGAACAGGATGCTGTGTGTGATGCATTCTAGGAAGCCTCATGGCAGCTGCAAGGGAATAGGGAGCCGAGGGAATGTGCCTTGGCTGAAATTTTCTGTATCATTCCACCACGCTGACTCCTCTGTACAGTAACATTTCTCCCATTTGGCATCTGGTTCAGCCAAAACTAATATGTAATGTGTCGTGATTATGAAGTGTGGTGAGAAGGTGGTGAGTATCTAGGGAATAACTTCTACCTCTAACTAGTGCTGAGGAAGGATTGGCTGATGACTTTCCAAATATCTCGAAAAAGGAGTTGGACACCTATTCATTCCCTTGTTTGTGCTTTTATTTTAAAGACATTTTTTTGACCCTGCGTATACTTTAACATGTGCAATATGCTAAAAGTAAAATAATATGTAAACAATTTTCTTTGTAATGTTATACTTATTTGCAAAGAATTTATTATTACCTGGGAAAGCCTGTAAAGCAAGATATTTCTGTTGTTTTGATTTGATTTCTCCCTGGAATTCATCCAGATAACATTCCAAAACTCCAATTTTAGTAACAAAGACGTGATTTTAAGGCAGATTTGCTAGAAAAGAAAAATTTTTTACTTCACCGTGTATGTTCAAAAAATAGCATCATTTTATGGGCAGATTATAATTTCAAAGTTTGACTATCATAGTTAGCAGATATTTTATGAAATATGTTGTACTTTATTTTCTCTATTGCCTATATTGTTCTCTGGTAGGAGGAACGTGAATTTATGTAGATTATCAGGGTATCATTAGGGCAGTTTTTGGTAACGGATTAATGATTATGCCACTCTAAGAATTTCTTAATTGGAAATGTGCCACATAGAATTTCACCAATTCCTACTCTGATAGTCGTAAAAGCGTGTATAATAGGATAGATAATATATACCAACAAAAATAGAACTCAGAAGAGAAAATTATAATTTTCATGATTATCAGAAAATAATATTTGTGGTTTATGATTGTTCTTCTGCAGATGTGAGTGTTCTAGTTTCAGAAGGAGAAAGTTTCCCCAAATGTCATTTGCTTTTATGAAGTCCCTTGTGCAAGAATGCAATTTTCTGTTTGTACCTCAATGCACTAAGACCACCTACATTGTCAGTATTATTTGAATTATGAAATAACTCTGTTGCCTGGATTTTTTTCTTCCCAGAAAACTTTACCATCATAGATAAAGGCAGGTTACTCTATTTACATATGCTAACTATTTAAGTGACTGACCTTGACCCATAGTCAGTAGCTTTGCTAATGTTCATAAATTACAAAAGGAATGTCTTCTCCAGCTGAAGTTGGGTAGTAATTGTAAACCTAAAATAGTAAATGAGAGGAATGTTGCACATGGAGGTCCAGCTAGCAGCATGTTATTTATACAAATTTTTGGACCACCTTTGGACAGGATAAAAAAACTGTTATCAAATGATTAACCACCTCATGGTTAGATGGCCTGCTTCATGTCATCAGTAGCATGTCCTGTCCTACACTGTACATGAAACACAAGTCATAATAGTTGCTGATGAAAGACAGACAGGAAATTCACTTAGCTCTAAGAAATGGGAAAATTTAACTGGGGGGGGAAGATAACATGGGAATTTGAGAGCTGTGTTCAAGTTTTGGAATGAGTGTAAGGAAGAAATAAGGTGGGACTTCTTAGAAATGCCTGGAGAAGTCAGAACCACTCAGGGATGGGAGGATTTTATAAAGTCACAGTGCAGCACAGTCAAATCTAATCCAGTGAGCTCCTTAACCCTGAAAGAGATCACACAGAGCCTGGACCGTCCAGTGGTGGTGTAGATGCAGACATAGAGGAGGAAATTGATTGGAGTTTTTATAAAACCCCAGATTTGTTTTAAGGCATCATGCCTCCCTCAGGCACTGCCAGTTACTGAGTATTTACTAAATGAAAAATATTGTCCTAGAAACTAGGAAGAGAAAATAAGCATAAATTATATCCTAGTTAAACTGTAGACAAGCAAGTAAGAATCATAGAGGCTTAGTACTTTGCCCAGTAGTTGATAACACTGAGATTCAAAGCCTTATTGGCTTCAAAGCTTTTTTGTTTGTTTTATTTTTTTTCCCTTTTCCATCAGAAATGAACTTGCTGACTTAGCAGTCAAATTAGTTATATTTCCGTATCTCCCTCCTCTTCCTGCAATTGCTAGAAAACTAAAAGGGAGACTGTGAGTACAGTGGAAAGAATATTTTAGTGAGACACCTGAATTTTAGCTCTGATTCTGCTATTGACCCTTAGGACCTTGAACAAACCTTCCATCCTCACCCCGTTTATCCCTGAGCTGCAGTGTCCCCTTGAGAAGATCAGAGAGGGTGGCCTCTGTGCTTCCTTTCAGCCCCGACACCGACACCGTGTCACTCTCTGACTTCAGCCTCCTCCACCTAACCCTGGGAAACATTGCTGAGGACTTGTGGAGCCTGTCGGCTGGGGGTTGATTATCATTATTCTCATTCTAATTTCTAATCATGACATAAACACTCGGTTGATATCAAGAACAGGATAAGGGTTTGAAAGAGGTATAATATTTTCCCAATAAAGATCTTACAGGCTGCCATTCTCCCTTCCACCAACATAAGGTACTAGTTCCAGAAGAATGAAAAGTTGCTGAAAGCTGTGAATTACCCACAGCAAATCAGCACTCTTTCCACTCATCACTCTGTGGCCTCATCATCTCCATTTGTCTGTGGGATCCTCATGGCTTTCTGGATGTTAGAGACACTAGTTCCTTAATTTTGATTTGTTGCTCTGGTTCTTAGTGGATGAGAACTGCCTGCATTTCATGAAGGCATGTAATAAGTCTCAGATGAGACCTTACTATAGTTAACTAGAAATGTGATAAATGTAAGACTCCATCTTCAAACACACACACACACACACACACACACACACACACACACACACACACCTCTATTCGTTTATAATAGTGATATTGTAAAAGTGATTTTGGAATTGTTTCATTCCATATATTTCCAAGCACTTTCTTATATTTCTTCTTTCACAGCCCTTCACTAATAGGCCATGTATCTGGTTCTGTTCTGTTACTGGAGATTATTTTAGGGGAAAAATATATAATGACTATCTCTAATGGTTAAATTTCAAATGAAAAGCTCCACCTGCCTTCATTTTTAGCATTAGAATCGATCAGCCTTTTTTCCTACTCAAGCTTTCTACCAAAGTGTTCTTTTATTTCTGTGAAAAGCAAACATAAGCGTTCACCAGTTTTCTCCAGAATGTGGTGCTCTGGGGACAAATTTTCACTGCCTCTTGTTACTAATAACAGTCAACATGCTGGAATCCCACATACCCTTAAAAGGTATCAGTAACTATGCCAATGTGAAATAGGAACCACCATTCCTTTGAATCCAGGCCAAAAGTTTTAGTACACTAAAACTGGGACTGGAGATGATGTGAAATAGAAAATATGGTATTTTTATTCGTAGGTTGTTCTGAAGGAAGTTGCCATATTAATCTTTAAAATCATTGCTTAAATACAATAATCTCTTACATTGCTATATAGCTTTAGAGTTTGTAACCTACTTTGATATATTTTGATATATCCCACAATACTCCTGTGAGACAGATGGCCAGGAGACATATATATATATATATACACACACACACACACACACATACACACACACACACACACACACACAAAATGACATTCATAGGATGTCCTGACAAGGAGACAAAGTAAACAAGTGAAAACAAATTTTGGAACCATATCATCTGATTCCTAATACTGTACTCTTCCTGCTGTCTACACTGAAATTTCGTGGACACGTGCAATAAACTTTATGGACTGGACCAGTTTTTTTAAAAAGCATCAAATACCCAGTGATCCCCAGCCCCCAACACAGTACATAATCTGAGATTCCTATTTATGTCTACTAGGTTAGTTATGCATCAGAGGACTCTACTCCAGATGGGTCTTCAACAAAATAAATAACTTTCTTCCTCCCTCGAGCTCCACTGCTCCACCATTGCACTGGGAAAATAGGGGCCAGTTTACTGTCTTTAAAGCATCTAATTGCCAGATGACATCCAGGCAATTGTAGACTTTAATCATTAATGTATTTCCCTTAGAGGAATGTGTTTTGGGTGTATATGTGATTCTAAACTGTAAAAAACTAGGTAACCAAAATGAAGCAATTACTTTCTGATATGTTGAGAAATTTTAAAAAGTTGAACTTCCCATGACCATGAATTTTTAAGTTCTGTTTATGGTATTACTTTCCACTCAACAGTTCAGAATTGTCCTTATGGCCAATAAAGGCAGATTGTCTCTCTCTGTCCTTGGGGACATATAAAGCCACATAAAAGCAATTGGGAGAAATTACTTAATTTAAGTTTTAAAATGTTAATGGAGGGTAAACAGTGACCAAACCGGATGCTGAGCTATTGACCTAGGTCTTTGGGGCCTTTCAGGTTGCAGAATAGCTGTTACTTCCTTTAAGCATTTGCAAGTCAGGCATGGAAACTTTTAAGCAGGCTGGTTTTCATTCTGTAATTGCACTAAGTAGAAGCCAGCTGTGAGCCTCTCAGGACCCTTCATTGGACTGAGATTTTAAACATTTTGCTGAGTAGGCAGTAAAGTTTTCTTCTCTTTATTCCCACCCTCTTGGTGAAAGTGCACTCTTAATAAGCTGAAAGGAAACGGGGTATGAAAATAACAAATGAAGAACTTGTGTTGAACACAGATTTTAGTGCTTCCCTAAAGGTCGCACAAGCCACCAAATGGAACTTAATTTATGACTATTACATACGAGCTGTGTGTAGATACTCAGTAAATATTTGTTGAATGGATCGCATATTGGTTAACTCACTTTGTGCATATAGTATGATAGAAATATATCCAGTCTATCTGCAAGGCCAGTAGCTTTCCAGACAAGAATTCAGTTTGCTCTGAGTTGAGGCTACTTTGTATAAGGCCAACAAACTAAAAGATGCACATGTCTTAAGTCAAAATCATCACCACACCTCAAAAAATGCTACTTTCCATGTTCCTGATCATGAAGATGAAAGCATTGCCTTCATGGAGAATGGATATGATGGATATGATTTTTTTCCCTTTGGTTCATACATCAGTTGTCCTTGGATGACCATTCAGATCAGATTCATGTCTAACAAAAAGATGATCCAGTTGTAGGTCTTGACTCTGATGGAACAGGTTGATTTTCCAGTTATTCTGCAAGTGACAGATTCAGTAACCATTAGTTGGCATTCTCTCTTACAAGCCTGAAATCACCCTTTTTTTTTTTTTTTTTTTTTTTTGCGGTACACGGGCCTCTCACCGTTGTGGCCTCTCCCGTTGCGGAGCACAGGCTCCGGACACGCAGGCCCAGCTGCCATGGTTCACGGGTCCAGCCGCTCCGCGGCATGTGGGATCCTCCCGGACCGGGGCACAAACCCGTGTCCCCTGCATCGGCAGGCGGACTCTCAACCACTGCGCCACCAGGGAAGCCCCGAAATCACCCTATTTTGAACTCAGGTTTGTGGATTAAATGAGCTACGTAATCATGCTATAGACCCAATAAAAACTATTTAAATATTCTATCAGTGCCTTGGAAACATCCCCATAATACATAATGCCTTACAGTGATAAACTGTAAGGCAAATTTCTGTGGTGCCAGTTACTATGGGCATCGATACACAAATGCTGAGTCATTGCATGGAAAAGGATTAAAAGGCTGAATATACCTTTAAGAAATGTCTAATGCAACCATAGTTACCTTTCTCATTTCTCCACAGTCCAGTGAGTTTTTTTTTTTTTGTCCAGTGAGTTTTTGTTCTGTTTCTTAATCCTAGAGTGTACAGTAATCATTTTAGCTATATCACATAGAGGAAATACAGGGAACAGACAGCTTAATGCGTTCATTTTATTTATTTCATCCATCCAACACCTACAGGATGTTCTAGACTCTGAGGAGGAACAAGAATGAATAAGTCCTGGGACTTCCCTGGTGACACAGTGGTTAAGAATCCGCCTGCCAGAGCAGGGGACACGGGTTCAAGCCCTGGTCCAGGAAGATCCCACATGCCATGGAGCAACTAAGCCCGTGGACCACAACTACTAAGCCTGCGCTCTAGAACCCACGAGCGACAACTACTGAGCCCACATGCCACAACTACCGAAGCCCAGGTGCCTAGAGGCTGTGCTCCGCAACAAGAGAAGCCACCGCAGTGAGAAGCCCGTGCACCATAACAAAGAGTAGCCCCTGTGTGCTGCAGCTAGAGAAAGCCCGCGTGCAGCGTCGAAGACCCAATGCAGCCAAAAATAAATAAATACAAAAATAAAAAAGAATGAATAAGTCCTATTTTCTACCCTTAGCAAGTTCACTATAAGTAGAAAATCAACTCAAATAATCTCTCATATTGATCCCTCCCTCCTGTGAGTCCCCATGCTATTTTGGAGCCCTTCTTGGGGATATAGTGTAGTCTGTCTTTAGAATCTTATGTGTGTTCCTTGCATGCTTCTTGGTGGACTTGGAACTCCTGGAAGCAAAGACTGTGTCTTCCTCATCTTTGTATCCCTGGTTCCCACTATTATTCCTAGTGTATATTATGAACTTACACGTTTTAAAAATGAATGAATGATCTGATGATTTTGCCACTAACAATCTATAAGACTTCTAACTAGTAATCTGGTATCTCTGGGGCCTGTTTCCTCATCTGTAAGTGAGGAAGTGAGGATAATGCATGCTACATCTTATAAAGTTATGATATCAAAATTAGATGCATTAAATTTTGTAGTCTGTGAAACACTATACCAATGAAAAGAATCACTCTTATTAAAATGGAATATATGCTTTCATTTAACTCTCAGTTGCCATTTAACTACACCTGGCAATGATGTTTGAAGGGATCTCAGGGGCCTTACTATTAGTGGGAAACTCAACCATCATGCATCCCATAAAATTTTCCTTCCTTATAATGCTCAATTGTTAAAAAAAAAAATTTAAGGTAGGTTCTAATGAAGCATATTAAGTATAGCTTATTCGTCAAACTCTTAACCTCTGTCTTGACCATAAAATATGAATTATTGTGGTATATGGCTCTATTCAGGGTATGATAAATGCTGTATGTACTTCGGGAGGAAACTATAAGGTATGTTTCTGGTTTGCCTTGAGGAAGAAATAAATGGCCTATGCAGTCACTTCCATCTCTGGTTTCAATGATTAATGCATCCTGGAGGAACAACTTCCTTTAGGCTGCAATGCCAGTTGCTATCCTTATTTCATCCCTTGAGTTTTACAGGGAATGTGAACTGAAAAATATTTAGCTTTTAATTTAGATAACTTTTTTCTTTGACTCCTGCTTGTGTCTTTTACATTTTTTTTTTTCCATTCTGGAGTTAGTTTTTCTTGTGCATATCTAGGTTGTTATCTAGGAGGACACGGGAGGTGATAGAGATAATGCCGGGCTGTGCCTAAGGTTTGGAGGTAGAGCGGATGCTCAGGAGGCTGCGAGAGACCTCAGCAGCTCAAGTGCCAAAAGGTTCTGTGTGTCTTACCTTGTTACTCACTCGTGGCCTCTATGAGGCTTGGGACCAATCAGGATTCCATGTTAGTGCCAGGTCTTCACTTGCTATGTCATTAGGTGCAGTAGATAAGCATTTTGTGAAACCATTTGAGTGTATTTTGCATTCTTTCATGAGATGATTAGTCAGGTGTGGCCACAAGAGGGGACAAGGTTCAGGAAAACAAAGTTTATTATATCCACAGCTTCTAAAGAGAGGCACTGCATGCCATGAGGGAGTCATGTAGTGGGAACATCAATGGGGCCAGCTCAACCAAGCAGCTGGGGGGGCCGAGAAAGAAAGAGGACCCATGGGCAAGTGCCTTTATTGGGGGTCAAGGTGGAGTACATAAGCAAAAGGCACAAGAAGATTTTCTGGGTGTGTTTGAAGGTCACTAAATCACAGTCGGGGCAGGGAGGAAAGGGTACTTGTGGCAAGGGCCAGCCTTATGCCACCTGTGCAGAAGCTCAGGGCCTCTATTTATTCACTGCAATGGGAATAATCCACTGTCTTATTTTTTTTAAATCATGATTTCATGTAACAAACATTGAATGTCTGCAATATATGTCATCAGAAGAAAAGCAAAAGGCAAAAAAAAAAAAAAAAAGAGAATTAGATACAGCATCCACAGTTAAATTGCTTACGATTTGATTTGATCAAAATGCCTTACCGTAGATTCATCAACATTCATACTTCAAACGACTAATGTGCATCAGTCATTTAAAATAACCTTAAAAAGCATGCTGATTAATAACTATATGAAGATAGCAATACTATGCAAATGCATAGGATGCATAGGTACGGGAGATTGAGGTATTGAGACTGAGGGAAAAGGACTGATATTAAAAATCCATTTGCTAAAATCTCAGATCACGGTATCTTATTATTTTCTGAAGATTTTATACAGAGCAGTGATTTTTCCTCAGAGTCCATATTTTTGTTGAGGCTTGGGGATCTATGAAATCCATAATATTGTATGCACGACTGTGTGCACACGAGCATCCTTCTGGGGAGAAATCTAAAGTTTACGCTAATTTCTAAAAGTAATAATCCAGTCATATTTAAAAATCACTAATGCATATTTGACTTATAATTTACTTCTCCTTTTAGGGAAGACAGTGTGTTTGGTGGAAAGATCCTAGAATTAAGATGGAAAGGCATAGGCACGTGCAGTGACAATAGGATGGTGGAGTTGGTACCTTTTGCGGTTCCCATCACGGTTGACAAAACCTTGCTGGTGTGGGAGCTGAGCTCTGGACCCACGGCCGAGGCCTTGCAATCTTCTCCCAGTTTGGCCTTCTGTATTCAGTCCGAGTCTTCCCAGATGCAGCAGTGGCCGGTTCTGGGTTCTATGCCATCATCAAGTTTTATTCAGCAAGGGATGCCCACAGAGCCCAAAAGGCATGCGACCAGAAGCAGCTTTTTCAGACATCTCCAGTGAAGGTTCGTCTCGGCACCAGATATAAGGCGATTCAACATAATACGCCTGCCCTAAACGGCTCCAGATACCAAGAATTGGCAAATTACTACTTTGGTTTCAATAGGTGGTCAAAAAGGATCATCAGGCTTCAGGATCTTTCTAACCTTGAAGAAAGGGAAAAGGAAGATATTGTGACACCACTTCACAAGCAAAGCCTGAAGTTCTTTTGTGCTTTAGAGGCGGTATTGCTCTCCCACGAGTGCAGGAGTCCCGAAGTTGGCATGGCTGAGGAACCTGTGGATAACTTGGAGGAAGGGTCGTTATCATTCCTTATGAAAAGGAAGCTAACCCAGAAGGTTGCTATTCAGAAGGCTATGAGAGATGCATTCCAGAAACAGCTGATTGTGGTTTTAGAAAGTGGTAAAACAGCTGTGGCATGTAGACCGTGTGAAGAGGTCACAGATGCTAGAACTGAAGAAGAACTGCAGGATTTAATTCAAGTATGTGGAGATAAAAGCTCAAGGGGTACACAGCCAGCGTAGCCATAATTCAAAACAACCAGCAGGATCTGGAAGACTTTGGCATGTCTACTCAGCTCTGTCATCCTTAGGAAAAGGTGAAACTCTGAAACTGCTTTTGAGGCAGGGAATTTCTAGGACTTTTCCAAGTCCCGAGCCTTGTCTCTGGCCCCTTATTTGAAGTTTGGAGAGCAGGATCGAGGGCCATCAGTGTACGTCTACAGTTGTGGATACAGGAGAAGACACAGGCCTTTTAGAACTCCCCTCTAATAGAATTGCAGGGATTTGGGAAGAAAGTAACTATGGCCTTAAGTGTGATTATGCTACAGTGTTTAAAAACTATTCATGCCTTTCAAGTAAGGTATATTACCCAGATCTCAGCATCTCATATATATCTTGTGTTAAATATTTTGCCGAAGAACCTTTCTGTAAACCAATTATATGGATGCCTCAAATTAGGGATTAAGTTGTCAACGTAATTTCTAAAAGAAAACATTAATGTACTGCATATAGGATTTTTATTAAAAAGGAGCAAAAAGTGTGTTTCATGTCATTGAGAGCTTAATTTGGGGCTAGATTTCTGATTATTTAACTCACCCCAATGTTGCAAAGTTTGTTTTGAAGGGAAGAAAGTAGAGAAAGAAAAGGTGGTTATGTTCTGAAAAATGTAAAAATTTTGAAAGTTTTTCCTGTACAATATAATTATTTTAATTCAATTTAAATCAGTCAAGGCAACTTCAGACGTATCCATGTTTGGGCTTTAAGAAGTCTAGCTTCCTGTGAAACGTGAGAGGAAAGGATTCCATATTGATACTAAAGATTTCGGAAGCCTGATTATAACAACAGATCCATTCCTAAATGAGGCCAATCTTGGAATCAGTTCCATTTAGAAACCATTATGTGCTAGGCACTGGAAATAAGATGAAGCTCCTTCTCTCTTGGAGTTTAGGTGTTAAAGGTGTACCGGACAATTAAAAAAGGACTAAAATTAAATAGATTATGAAAAGGACTGTGAAGAAAGTAAATAGGGTGCTAGTTACAGTATTTCAAGAAAATTACTTAACATGCTGACTTTAATATTCTAAGTGTCTTCTCCATGTGTGCACACAGGGTAGACCTCTGAAAAGTGACACTGTAGTTTTTTCTAGATTAATGGCTCTGCTGAGACAAGGTGGGATGTGGGAAGTTTGCCCATGCTAATGTAAAGGGCCATTCACTTGGTTTTAGACTCTCTTTCCCAGAATGAATTGCTCACCTGCCCCAAACCCCTTCTACAGAAGTTCTGGAGTCATCACTGATTCAGTGGTAACCCCTAATAACAGAGTGGTGAATTAATAATGAGACGTGAATACTGAGAGTTTGGAGGAAATGGCAACATTTTATTTTATTTTATTGTTTTTTATTTTTTTGGCATCTTTGTTGGAGTATATTTGCTTTACAATGTTGTGTTAGTTTCTGTTTTATAACAAAGTAAATCAGTTATGCATAAAAAAAAGATGGAAAGGCATAAATTATAGTCCTTAATTCTTTCCTTTCCACCTGTGTGACTTCAGAGAAATTACTCAACTACGGTGTCTTTATCTTTAAAATGGGCAGATACTCTGTTTTCACCTGAGAGTCAAATAAAATGGGTTATGTGACTGGCTAAAATAAATAAAAAATATACCACATAGAGATTATTACTATTATCTTAGGTTATTTGGGCTTTTGCATCTGCCAATCCATGATACTTTTATTTGTTAGTTAAAAATTTTATTATATTACCAAGTAAATATATCCTTCCTACCTTGCCAATGTTGTCACCTTAGTTTTTCAAAGAATGATTACCCAGTTCATAGATATTCCATGTTTTTGGAAGCCTTTGTTTTTAAATGAATCAATGTAAGTATCTAATACACCATGACAACTGCCTAGTCTATATCATAGTAAGGGCAGGAGCAGGGTGACCACTGTGCTAGTGCACAGCCGGGGATATCCCTGGCCTCTGTCAGATTCTACAAAGGAAACTTGGGAGAACTACTTTTGTTTCCTTTGAATAAAGGTCAATAGTAGGTTGAGTGAATGAGGTTGAGGAAGAAATAGAAAGAATAGAGATGAATGTGTTTTGACATTAGATTATGAGTTGAATTCCCTGCCTTGTCTCCATGCAATCGTAAGTTCTCATATTCTTTCTGAGACTCAACGTTACTATTTTTAAAACGGAGATAAAAAAGAATGATCTCACAAGATTATAGTAAGCCTGATGCAATTATATCTGTAGGTTGCTGCTTGTCAACTGTAAAGTGATATACTACTTTAAATGTTGTTAGTCATTAAGGAATAATCATTTCAAGACAGTTCCAAAGTGCAAGATGATTAGATCACTCTCTTGGCGTTTGTTCTGATAGGATTTCACTAGTATTTTATTTATTTAAATATATATATTTGAATATATACATATATATACACACACACATATATATGTAGTCTGTGTATACTCATTATTTGCTATTTGTTTGGGGACACGTGTGATAAGTAGGCTGCATCATTAGTTGACAGCAAACTTCTCAAATGAGAATCAAAGACGACATAAAAACCAGTGAGAAAGAATTTGGAAGAAAAGGGAGAGTCATGTGGTAAAAAAGACAGAAACTGCCACTTCATATTAGAGAAGAACAGAGGTAGGAAGGAGGTGGTAGTGACCGCTAGGACTTTCAGAGGTAAATTTTGTTCTGAAAGTGGAAAAATGGGAAGCCAAATGATGTAGAAGTATAACAGTAGCAGAGACAGTGATTGTAATAGAATAAAATTATTAGTAGGTCGTTTCCAGGGACTCTTCACTGCAGTTTCCCATCTATGACAAACTAAACGTCCTTAACAATTGAGCACATATTCTGCTTATACCTTTTGTTCCCTTCCCCTACTCCAAATCTCAGTGCTAATTAGCAGCACATGTTAGGGGAAGAAAGCCTGGTAAGACATTCCTACATGAGATCTGGGTTTGCTTCAAATCTCCCAAATGCCCTCAAGCTCAACAGATGGTTCTTGCTTTTGTTTAAAGAAGAATAACTTTGAGGTATCAATAGTGCAACACCCCAACCCTGCTGCCTTTTAGTGAAAATTAAGGCAAAGGGCATGTTAACCATATCAACAAAATAGGAGAAGTAAAAGGGAAACCCATAGGTTCCTTGATGGGTGACAGAGAATTGGTAAATAGATCATAGCTGGTGGATCAAAACGGAATGACAAAAAGGATGTCCCCCAAAATGGAATCACAATTTCAAAATAGAGAATAAATTATTTAACTGTTTAAGACTCTGTAATTTTTAGTGAGTTAAAACTTTACCTATGTAATAAGCTTTATGTTCAGATAAAATGTGATAATGTTTATAGGATGTTATATTGATTAACTCACTCAGTTCCTAAATACAGTGGGATGGGTGGGGTGTCAATTCTTCTCATAACCATTTTATATATAATGAACCAGAGAAGTTAAAATGTTCTCCTAAAGTCATGCAACAAATAATGCAGAAGTCGAAGGTCAAATGCTGGTCTTCTGTTGCCAAGTCCTTTGTTTTGACAACTATTCCTAATGGCTAAAGAAGCAAATTAGAAACAAAACAAGAAGGAGAAAGAGAAGAGAAAGAAATATAATTCAGTCAGATGTTTTCAAATATTTAAAATGTATTTATTTTGAATTTTCATACAGTGAAATTCACTCGGTGTACAGTTCTATTACTTTTGACAAATGCATAGAGTCAAGTAATCACTGTCATCAAAATTAAGGTACAGGGCTTCCCTGGTGGCGCAGTGGTTGAGAGTCCGTCTGCCAATGCAGGGGATGCGGGTTCGTGCCCCAGTCCGGGAAGATGCCACATGCCGCGGAGCGGCTGGGCCCGTGAGCCATGGCCACTGAGCCTGCGCGTCTGGAGCCTGTGCTCCGCAACGGGAGACGCCACGGCAGTGAGAGGCCCGCGTACCGCAAAAAAAAAAAAAAAAAAAAAGATACAGAGCAGTTCCATCACCCCCCAAAATTTCCTCACGCTGCCCTTTTATATTCATCCCCTCCCTTGCCCCCAGTCCCTAACAACCCTAACAACAATCTCTTTGTTCCTCAAGTTTTGCCAATTCAAGAATGTCTATCAATGAAATCAAACAGTATGGAGCTTTGAGTCTAGCTTCTCTTTGTTTTCAAATTTTTTATATGAGTGCTTGGAATCACCTGGAAAATATGTGAATATTTCCCTATATTTTTGTTTATATCTGAAACTGTGCAATCCTGTAGAAACCGCTGAATTCCCATGTTTATTGTGAAAGATGATGTCCAAATTCTGAGGCAAATCATTGTTCATATTATACCACTAATGGCTGTACCTAATATACCTAGAGGGAATACCAACACAGAAAATGCAAGTCTGGCTGTCAGGGTTTTTGAGTGTCACCATCATTACTACATCAGACTTTTGACTGAGATTATGAGGAATAATTATTGATATGTGATTAGGTATATCAGCTACCTCTTTAAATCAGCCCTCTGCACAGCACTGTTACTTAGAAGTCTATGTAAATTCCTTTACATGCTTTTACATCATGCGAGTCTTATGTTGCCACTTGATGGGGAAAAACATTAAATCTTTTTAGAACATTTTGTTCGGTTGAATATTGCGTTAAAAAGTATTTCATAATATGTGCTTGAAATTGTAGGGAGAACTATGTTAGGAAATCAAATATATACCCAAAAGCAGAAAACAGGAGCTTCCCTGGTTGCCAAGGGAACCGTTGTTTGCAAATTTCTGTTTATTGAATGTTTGACTGTAAAAGAACAAAACTGTTGAAAGGGGGAAAACCTCTTTATCTTGAGTGATAGAATATGAATGTTACTCCTTTCTGCTTGGGAAAAGAAACATAAACATGGGATTTCAGGCTAGATGGGCTTCTGCACTCTTTTGTAAACTGCTTAAACCATACGGTTTGTTAATTCTTGTTTGTAATTCTTTGTTTCTTATGTAATTGAGCTATTTTTTCCCCAAGAAAAACTTTGCAGTTTATTTTTATTGATAGCATACAACACATTTTATTATGCTTTCTTTCTTCCCCTTTAGTCACATGGTGACTTAATTCTTTTTAACTTCTTATTTTGAGTAAAATATTAGAATTATAGAAAGCTTGCAAAAATAGGACAGACATCTTGCAAAAATAAGATATCCTTTACCCATTTCTCCTTATTTTATCAACTTATATAACCATGGTACATTCAATTGTCAAAACCAGGAAATTAACATGTGATGCCATACTATTAACTACAGACTTATTCCAATTTCATCAATTTTTCCAGTAATGTCATTTTTCTGCTCCAAGATCCAGTCCAAGATCACACATTGTATTAGTTGGTATGTCCCTTTAGTCTCCTCCACTTTGATAGTTTCTCAGTCAGTATTTGTCTTTCATGATCTTGGCACTTTTGGTGAGTATTGGTCAGCTATCTCTAGTCGAACTTTTAAAATGCTTGTTACAAATCTTAGCTGAAATTTTAAATGTTCGTTACCAACCTGCATTTGTTTCTTTGTGAGTTGTAGGATATTTATTAGAGTTTTAGTGATTTTTGCTTAAAAGTTACAGAAACCCCCTGTATATTAAGATACTAACATTTGTTTAAAAATATTTCTCCCACATGATTATGTTATTAGGTATACATAAGGGTTTATTTTGGTTTTATTTTTTCTAGTTTGTCTATGTTCACATTGACAAGCTTTTCCTACTGATGTCTTCCGTTATAGAAATCAGAAATGTCTACAAATATTTTATTCTAGTTGTTTTATAGTTTATTTTAGGGTATTTAGTATTTTAATTGATTTGCAGTTTACTTGTGTCTTCCATCACTTCTAAGCATAATAAAATTATCCTTATGTAGGTATAAGAAATATTCACATGTATTTTATTTTATTTTTTCAAAATCTGTTTTTTTTTTTTTTATAAATCTTTACTGGAGTATAATTGCTTCACAATACTGTGGTACTTTCTATTGTACAACAAAGTGAATCAGCCATATGCATACATATATCCCCATATCCCCTGCCTCAGGGGATATGAGCCTCTCTCCCACCCTCTGTATCCCACCCCTCTAGCTCTTCGAAAAGCACTGAGCTGATCTCCCTGTGCTATGCTGCTGCTTCCCACTAGCTATCTATTTTACATTTGGTAGTGTATATATGTCGCTGCTACTCTCACTTCACCCCAGCTTCCCCCTCCCGACCATGTCCTCAAGTCCATTCTCTATGTCTACGTCTTTATTCCTACCCTGCCACTAGGTTCATCAGTACCTTTTTATTTATTTATTTATTTTTTTAGATTCCATGTATATGTGTTAGCATACGGTATTTGTTTTTCTCTTTCTGACTTAACTTCACTCTGTATGACAGATTCTAGGTCCACCCACCTCACTACAAATAACTCAATTTTGTTTCTTTTTATGGCTGAGTAATATTCCATTGTATATACGTGCCACATCTTCTTTATCCGTTCATCTGTCGATGGACATTTAGGTTGCTTCCACGTCCTGGCTATTGTAAATAGTGCTGCAGTGAACACTGTGGTACATGTCTTTTTTGAATTATGGTTTGCTCAGGGTATATGCCCAGTAGTGGGATTGCTGGATCATATGGTAGTTCTATTTTTAGTTTTTTAGGAACCTCCATACTGTTCTCCATAGGGGTTATATCAATTTATATTCCCACCAACAGTGTAGGAGGGTTCCCTTTTTACCACACCCTTTCCAGCATTTATTGTTTCTAGATTTTTTGATAATGGCCATTCTGACTGGTGTGAGGTGATACCTCATTGTACTTTTTATTTGTATTTCTCTAATAATTAGTGATGTTGAGCATCTTTTTATGTGCCTCTTGACCATCTGTATGTCTTCTTTGGAAAAATGTTTATTTAGGTCTTCCACCCATTTTTTTAATTGGACTTTTTTTTTTTTTTTGATATTGAGCTGTATGAGCTGTTTGTATCTTTTGGAGATTTATCCTTTGTCTGTTGTTTCATTTGCAAGTATTTTCTCCCATTCTGAGGGTTGTCTATTTGTCTTGTTTATGGTTTCCTTTGCTGTGCAAAAGATTTTAAGTTTCATTAGGTCCCATTTTTTAATTTTTGTTTTTATTTTCATTACTCTAGGGAGTGGGTCAAAAAAAAAAGGGTGGGTAACCACCCTCACCTTGCTGTGGTTTATGTCAAAGAGTGTTTTTCCTATATTTTCCTTTAAGAGTTTTATACTGTCTGGTCTTACATTTAGGTCTTTTATCTACTTGGAGTTTATTTTTGTGTATGGTGTTCATTAGTGTTCTAATTTCATTCTTTTACATGTAGCTGTCCAGTTTTCCCAGCACCAGTTATTGAAGAGTCTGTCTTTTCTCCGCTGTATGTTCTTGTCTCCTTTGTCGTAAATTAGGTGACCATATGTGCGTAGGTTTATCTCTGGGCTTTCTATCCTGTACCACTGATCTATATTTCTGTTTTTGTGCGAGTACCATACTGTCTTGATTACTGTAGCTTTGTAGTACAGTTTGAAGTCTGGGGGCCTGATTCCTCCAGCTCCGTTTTTCTTTCTCAAGAATGATTTGACTATTCACGGTCTTTTGTGTTTCCATACAAATTGTAAAATTTTTTGTTCTAATTCTGTGAAGAATGCCGTTGGTAGCTTAATAGGGATTGCACTGAATCTGTAGATTACTTTGGGTAGTATAGTCATTTTCACAATATTGATTATTCCAATCCAAGAACATGGTACATTTCTCTATCTCTTTATGTCATCTTTGATTTCTTTTATCAGTGTTTTATAGTTTTCTGGGTACAAGTCCTTTGCTTCCTTAGGTAGGTTTATTCCTAGGTATTTTATTCTTTCTCTTGCAATGGTAAATGAGATTGTTTCCTTTATTTCTCTTTCTGATTTTTCATTTTTAGTGTATAGGAATGCCAGAGATTTCTGTGCATTAATTTTGTATCCTGCAACCTTACCAAATTCATTGATTAGTTCTAGTGGTTTTCTGGTGGCATTTTTAGGATTTTTTATGTATATTATCATGTCATCTGCAGACAGTAACAGTTTTACTTCTTCCTTTCCAATTTGTATTCCCTTTATTTCTTTTTCTTCTCTGATTGCTGTAGCTAGGACTTCCAAAACTATGTTGAATAAGAGTGGCGAGAGTGAACATCCTTGTCTTGTTCCTGATCTTAGTGGAAATGCTTTCAGTTTTTCACCATTGAGTATGATGTTTGCTGTGGGTTTGTCATATATGGCCTTTGTTATTGTGAGGTAGGTTCCCTCTATGCCCATTTTCTGGAGAGTTTTTATCATAAATAGGTGTTGAATTTTGTCAAAAGCTTTTTCTGCATCTGTTGAGATGATCATATGGGTTTTATTTCTTAATTTGTTATTATGGTGTATCACATTGATTGATGCATATATTGAAGAATCCTTGCATTTCTGGGATAAATCCCACCTGATCATGGTGTATGATCCTTTTAATATGTTATTGGATTCTGTTTGCTAGTATTTTGTTGAGGATTTTTGCATCTATGTTCATCAGTGATACTGGTCTATAATTTTCTTTTTTAGTGATATCTTTTTTGGTTTTGGTATCAGGGTGATGGTGGCTTCTTTGTAGAATGAATTTGGGAGTGTTCCTCCCTCTGCAATTTTTTGGAAGAGTTTGAGAAGGATTAGTGTTAGCTCTTCTCCAAATGTTTGGTTGAATTCATCTGTGAAGCCATCTGGTCCTGGACTTTTGTTTGTTGGAAGATTTTAAATTACAGTTTCAATTTAATTACTTGTGATAGGTCTGTTTATATTTTCTAATTCTTCCTAGTTCAGTCTTGGAAAATTGTACGTTTCCAAGAATTTGTCCATTTCTTCATGGTTGTCCATTTTATTGATATATAGTTATTTGTAGTAGTCTCTTACAATCCTTTGTACTTCTGCAGTGTCTGTTGTAACTTCTCCTTTTTCATTTCTAATTTTATTGATTTGCATCCATTTTATTCTAGATTTTTTAAATATATAATTTGAAATGCATTTTAGTGCCTATAACTCTTTACTCCATCTGCAGTTTATTATTTAGTTTGATCTCAGGCTAAGGTCAAAGTGATGTTTTCTAAATAATCAACAGTTTTTCGAATATCATTAACTGAATTCACATACTATTCTCATTGATTGGTATTGCCTCATTCTTACTATAGTAAGTTCCTTTATATTCTAAGATCTGTTTATGAGCTATTTAGTTTGTTCCACTGATTTTCTGTCCAATTTTCTCTCACTAATAGAGTATTTTCATTACTTTGGCTTTATTATAGCAAATTTGCCCTCGTTGCTTTTGATTTTCAAAACGTTATCTCTTTGGTCTTTTCAGTTTTTCAAGGGAACATCAGAATCATTTGGTCAACTTTAAGAGAAACTCACTGTTTTTCTGATTGTTTAGATATTTTCTATCTTTTAGTGAAATTTTAGTGTTCTTCAAATGGCTGTAATACATAACTTACAAAAGTCATTGTTTTAAAGGTTTGCATATTCAATCTGTAGATGTTATCTTTTATCTTTATATATTTATATTGTTTACTAAAGGAATACAGGAAAACTAAACAGTTTTTGTATTATCTATTATATAGCTACTTGATTGAACTCATTAAATCTAACAGTTTAGCAAATTGTTTTTGTTCCTCAAGTAATGATAAATTTTGTCTTTTTTATAATTTTTTGTCATATCTTGATTTATTGATCAAAATTCCAGAACAGGGTTAAATAGCACTGTGGATAATGATTCTCTAATATTTTGTCATTAAATATGATTCTGAGTCCAAAATTATGTTGAATGCAAGACACAGATCAGATACTTTAACGAAAAAAGAGAAAAAAGAAAGAAAGTCACCAATTTCCTATTGCCTATTGGCATTTCTAAAGGATTATCAGTTGTGAAGGAATGACCACAATTTGACATGTAAACATACAGTTCTCACCAAATGAAATTGTCAAGTTGGGGGCTATTTAAGAATAAATATGGGTAACAGTCTGCAGTTTTTAAAAATCCCTGGATATTTTTGCTCCCCTAAAACTTTCTTGTTAATAATTATCAGCAAGAGATTAAATAAGAGGTTTATCTCTGATACAAGGGCTTCATGGTTAATTGAATCAATAGTCTCAGCTGCTGGGATCACCAGCTTCTGGTACTCAGTTATTGAGAGCTCCATTAAATCAGATAACATATGTGAGATGTCAGCAAGATGCCAAATTCACAATAGATACTCAGTAAATATTAACCACCCTCACCCTGTCCTTAAGAGGTAATAAAATATTTACTTAAGAAACACAGGCCGGCTTTCTAGGAGCTGGCAAGAACCTAATAGAAATCAAAGAGGCCTGTAAGGGACATTGTGAGTTAATGGCAACTTCCTGCTTTCTACCTCCATCTTGGCTCCTGGAAATTTCTCCTTGCTTTCCTCACTCTCCTCTCCCTAGACTCGCTTAGCCCAAGTCCTGACACATTATCATTTTCTTCTCTTATATCCTCAGAGACATCTTTGGGCTTTTAAAGAATGGACTTTGTAAGGAAACTAAGAGAAAACCCAAACAAAACCCCAAATAATAATAACGTCATAATAGAACACAGGGTCTCCATTCTAAGAATCATAGAATTTTAGTTAATTCTAGGAACATACACTGCATATCACACCCTATGCAGGGCACTACAAAGATTAAGTCAAGACACCTATGGTCAAAAAGACCCTTGGGGGCTTCCCTGGTGGCGCAGTGGTTGAGAGTCCGCCTGCCGATGCAGGGGACACGGGTTCGAGCCCCGGTCTGGGAAGCGGCTGGGCCCGTGAGCCATGGCCGCTGAGCCTGCGCGTCCGGAGCCTGTGCTCCGCAACGGGAGGGGCCACAACAGTGACAGGCCCGCGTACCGAAAAAAAAAAAAAAAAGACCCTTGGTTTGAGCTATGGCTGCTGATCTGGGTGCATCACCATGAGAGCCTCTCAGCATGGAAACATCTAACAAGGAACATCCCCTTCAAGTGTGTCAACTTAAAAGAAGAGGTGGAGGATTTCTGGACTCCAGGGCTTGGCTGGGATAGCTCTTTAAACATGTATCCCTGTTCCTTCCAATCCTGACTTTACATGAAACCCCTAACCCTGACTTTGCGCTCTGTTAAAGTAGGACACAAACGGATTACTACTGGGTATTCTGGGTGAGAGTAGCTTTCCTATTCTTTTGCTAAATATGGTAATTATCCCTTTAAGGAAAGGGCTAACATTTATTATTTGTCTCTTATGGGCATGGTACTGTAAATTTGGGTTTCAAATCGTGGACGATATTGGGATTATCAGTCACTCTTCTGGAAATGTGTGGAAATGGAGGGAACTTGTTGCTAGGAATAGGAGAGCCACTTCAAACGAAAAGCCAAGGAATGGAGTACAGAGGGCTCAGTCAGCAATATAGACAAAGCGAGGAGCAGAAGCCTGGTCTTAGAAATGTATTCTGTGATAACAGGGAGGAGGGTGTATGCTCAGACCCAGAACAGAGGACCTCCTGTGTGCAAAACACATGGACCAGCAACCAGTGGGAAGACGGCTACATGAAATCCTGAGCAGGGAATGATTGGAAATTAGTAGTTTGAGTCCATTACTCATTTAAGGGTCAGTAATATTAACAGCATCTACTTTATTTAGAGAGCTACTTAATTTTATGTTACTGAAAATACAACAGATATTTACAATATAGGTTAAGTAATGACTTCCTTCTTTATAATCTTATGTTTTGTTATATGGACATAATTTCTTACAGTGAATTCTTCTATTTTAGACTTTTCAGGTACCCAGCCATTCTTCCTCTCATTAGTTATTTTACATAGGGGTGGAATTAGCTGGCTGTGATACCCTTTTCTGGTTGTCCTTATGGATAGAACACAGAGGTAAATTTATATCATCCGTACTTCAGAGTACGGTATTATCTATTTGGGGTTTTCTCTCTCCAGAGCTAATTGGCAAGGAATTAGACATCATAGCTTAAAATCACATGCCTCAGAGCCAAACTGCCTGGGTTGGAATGATGTTCTCTCTTATTTCCAACTCTATGAACTTGGGCAAGTTCCTTCTACTTTCAGTGCCTCAGTTTCCCCATATATAAATGAGAATGACAATAGTACCTACTTTATAAGAGCGTTATGTGGATTAAATGAGTTCATGTTTGTAAATCACCTAAAACAGTGCTTGGCTTGTAGAAAGCCAAATGTTTTAAATAAAATTTAGAGATTTTCACCCCTGCCTAAACTTTTAATTTCATAGCTTTATACACCCAGTAAATTTTCACAGAGCTCCTAATAAGGACCATGCATTTCACTGATTGAAGAACCAGGCTGCAACATTAGAACAAGTAGTATCTGTATGATATGTTCAGTTTACAAAGCTCTCCTCATTTCAGTTTAATTGTTATAACAATACTATGAGGAAGGCATTATAAGAATTCTCAAGAATCTCATTTTTAAGTAAATAGGCTAACAGAAAGGAAGTCAATGGATGGATGGATGGATGGATGGATGGATGGATGGATGAATGGGTGGATGGATGGATGGATGGGTGGATGGATGGACGGATGGATGGACGGGCTGGCTGATGCGTAGCCAGGTAGATAGGCATCTGACAGTATGAATATTACAAATTTGTACAATTTCAGCTTTAAGTGTGGACTTTATTTTTAAAAACTGGTTGAGAAAGGGTTTACATAATCTAGGAATAAAATATTTGCAGAGAAGAGGAAGCTACTTTTTCAAAAAAGGAAATTATAAGTGAGAAAAAATGTGTTTGTTTTGGATTTATGCATTATAGCAGTGTTGAAAATCCCAAAAAATCAAAAAAGGAAGACTTTAAAAACAAAGTGAACCAGGCCAATTGAATTTCACTTTCCAGGCTCAAGAAATGCTAAAAAACAAGCAGAGGCAGAGGCAGGTTATTATGACTTTAATGAGCTACAATGATGCATAAGAAATGGAAAAACTTTTGTACTTTCTGATGTGTTTACTTCTCCATCAGATTAAAACATTTACATAAAAGGTGTGAAATCTCTGAAATTGCTCAAATGTTTTTTGTGGTTATATTAATTTTTCAATCCAAAGTTTTGATTATTTGGAAACTTTTCATGTTGGGTGTTCTGTAAGCATGGGTTTCCAGAAGTCTGTAGTTAGGCATTATTTAGACTAAACATCTGGAAGACTAGCATAGTGTAAGTCAAAGATGGTTAGTTAGGGCCTTGGGGATGGAGTTTTCCCAAGTGACTTTGGGAAAATCATTTCTGTTTTATGGTTCTCAGTTTCTTCTTTTACAAAATTGTGGGATTTGGACTAAAGTATGCCTAAAAGCTCCTTGCAATTGCAGAACCAGCCAGTTTTCACTCCAGCATTTTAACTAGGATTTTGTAGACATTGCTTTCTTTTGTTTTACATTTTTGACTGAGTTCACTCCTCCTTGGAAAAATGACTCCTCAGGAAGCCTTTCTGAAAGGCCAGTTAGTCTTCAGGCACTTCAGCGGGCTTAAAATAATCAACGTGTGTCTGTGGCAGCTGCCCAGCCAGACCACGCACAGGAAAAATCACCCCACCCCTGGATGGGCTTCACACTAGAGACCCACACTTAACTGTGACCCTATTTAACTTTGCTGTGTAGCTGGGACTGATCAGACATAGGAGGCTTTCATGAAAGGGGAAAGCTTTGACTTTTAAGATGAGACCTGGAGGTCAGGTCTGTTCAACCATAAAAAAGATGCTTATGAGGGTAAGTCCTTGAAGAACTCATCATGGCTTCTTTGAAGTTACTGCTGATACTATATTTGGGGATCCAGTAAGCTGCTTAAATAAAAAAAGAACGGATAAGATGGTTGGATTAAGATGGAAAAGAAGAGGCAAACTTGGCTCTTAGGAAAGTTTTCCCAGTGTTCCCCAAAAGGAATATTTTGGGGATTGATTTTACTTTTAATTGATTTTACTTTCTCCCAAATCTCTTTGACTTTTACATTATCCAGATGACCCACTTGCATGCTGACTTCATCTGGTGTGGTGGAGACACGTGATACAGGTTTCTTGAATCACTACCTTTGTTTGCACCAGAAACCTGATGTTGAAGGCTTAGCCTTTCTGGAGGTGGTGGTCACCACAGTTAATGGAAGAAACTTTGAACTAATGTCAGAGCTTCCTACTTTATTACAGAAGTAGACCAACTGTGAACCTTTCTAATCAAAGTCCTCAGGCTTGTGCCACCTCTTGCTGCCAGCAATCATGACTACTGGCAGAATTGTGTCCACTGGGCAAGGCATGTTTAATTTCATTCTCATCATTATCGTTAACATTCACTAAATGCCTATCTGTCCTAAATACTCAAGATAACAAGAAAATATGGCAAGTTCTTGTCATCACGATGGAGAGAAGACATACTTAAACAGAAATAATTGCAGCAACCTCAATTGTGGGTTTGCTGGTGTATGTATTTGTGCATGTGAGTTTTAAGTAGTGTCACATAGATTTTTCTATTTGTTCCTTACAGCAACCCCTCGAGGTAGACCATGCAGGAATCATCACTGCTATTTCATCAATGAGTTTATTGAAACTAGGAGAGCAGTGTGGTGACTTGTTTGAGGTTCTCGAAATGGAAGACAGACCCAGCTCATCTGTCTTCTTACAATTACAAAGTGTCAAATTAACAATACGATTGACCATAGAACTTTGAACTGCATGGGTCCACTTATACGCACATTGTTTTTAATAGTTGAATCCCAGGATGCTGAACCACAGGTATGGGGGAACTGCATGGAGGGCTGACTCTAAAGTTATATGGGATTTTTGACTGCGTGGAGGATGGGTCCCCAACCCCTGCGTTGTTCAAGGGTCTACTGAATTAGGAATGACTGTAGGCATCCTGCCATTTATGGATGTAAGGATAGAGGGACATTCTCATGTAAGACTAAATCATTAAATCATTGAACCAATGCCGCTGAGTATTTTGACCATTTCTCAGTTCTGGAAACTAAGCTTAACCTCTCCAGCCATTCTGAATATGAGATTCTCACATTGTACTTCTGGATTAGAAAGAAATACCTTGTATTTTGGCATAAAAAATAGGTGTCTATTCTAGGGAAAAACATGGTTAAAGTAATATCAGTGTCATTAACCTCCATTGCCTGAGAGGAGTCTGTGTTCACAGACTCTGGGAGGGCCAGTTCCTCATGGGGATTTTTCTCTTCTGTTTGTCTGACTAAACTTTCCTTAAATGTCAGGTCAAAGAAGTGACTGTATTGAATCTTCCCAGTTACTGAATGAATGGCAATTCTCTTGACTTTTTGAAGGGAGGTCTTGGTCAAGCTAAGTCTAAATTTCCTTGGGTGTTCTAAGTCTCCTGTGTGTATTTTGGATAGGAACAAGTGGTATAGAATCCAGTGGTTTCTTCCTACATTAGTCACAGTGGCATTAAGGTTTCTGCATCTATTTCCATACTAATCTGGCCCATTACCACACAAGGAGCTTACAGACATCTGTATTAGAGGGAAAGACAGAAATATTTAGTCTGTCCTAGAATAGTGAACTGTTTAAAGAGAGGAGTGTAACAGTCCAAGTGATAACATGTGGAAATACAGCCACAACCACTTATAATTCATTTTCTCCTTAGGCCTGTAGTGTGAAGGTAAACTACCAGTGTGAAGTAGTAGAGCTAGAAATACCTGAAATAGTTAACATTTAAGCCTTGTTTTTCTCATCTGTAAAAATGAGATTACCACTCACCTTATAATGATGTTAAGGAGACTGAATGTGATAATATATTTGAAGTGTTTAGCACAGCAGTACAATGCGTGGTAGCTATTACTATTATTATTATTACCATTATCATTTTGCAGAAATGTGCATCTGTGTACAAGTGAGATTGAACTGGTGAGAAAATGTGAATAATTAGTTTAGCAAAACTAACCACAATGGCTAAGAAAGTAATTTAAAGCAGATGTCCTCTTATTAGAAATTATTTTTGCTGAGTAAAATAACACTTCCTTATAAAGTTTCATATAACTCTGAGCAGCTGCATGTAAAAGCTTTCATAATGAAAGGATAAATTCATAAAAGGCTATGGAATTGACCGCTGTGTCTTCACTGACCTGATAACTCATGGGAAAGATAAGCTGAACGCCTTCATTTTCACTGACTTGTTCGAGTCGGTTATATTTAGGTTAATATGTATGTGTATATATGGGGGAATACGTGTCTATGGCATTACAGAGTTTTCTGTGGCATTAAATCACTTTCTGCCCGCTTGGGACCCATTTTCGCCATTCCAATGTCCCGAATAATTTGGCTTTAATCACAGAGACGAGATCATTCAAGTGAAAGAGAGAAACCTTTCAGGAGATAGACTGTGGAGAGTTATAATGTTCATCTGTTTGCTTGTGTATCCACAAACAAAGCTTGCCTCCTGTTCCAAGACTAGCAGGGGCTGCGGCATCAACAGCACTCAACAGCTCATACCACATGTATAATGCATCGTGGCTTAGGGGTGTAACTCCATGGCAAACACATAACTGTGTACTGCTGGCAGTAAATGTGCTAAGGAGAAAGCCAGAGGAGAATTCCTTTTTCAATCCATTTCCCATTAACCAAGCTGTCTCTGGGACTTGTTTTGGTTATTGTCAGGAGTCAGATATATTTACCACGCTGTTACTGGCTCCATAGAATCAACAAACCTTTTGCATCCCATGTGTGTGCTATTTAGCCTCTGGAAATAATATCTCCTTTTGAAATATTTTTTGGGATGATTCCCAAACTTTGGTAACTGGAGAACCAACAGTAAAATAGTTTTTTTTTTTTTTTCTTTCTTTCCTGAGAGAGCAGCTGAGGTGGCTTAAATGTATACTTGTAAGTAGAATTTCACTGCACTGCTCAAGCCATGGCTGCCTGATTTATGAAGGAAAAATAAATGACATTGCCGTGTGATATACTGCTTCCTTGAACAAAATTCTTTAGGATACAGAAGACTACTTCTGACTGACAGGACAGCTGGAAAGGCGCTAAAGAACAAATTCAAGGGAACACACAGAGAGAGGATGGGGCAGGTCCCATGATAGAGTGTGCTGCCACCTATCTGGCTTCAGATCTAAGATATCGGTAGCCACTGATAAAAATATTCTTAAAGGAACCAGATTTTTTACTGAAAGAACTCATTGATTTTGTACACACATTTGAAGGGCTACCTTAGACCTATTTGGAATGGCTGTGGCTAGTGGATTGAGTTGGTAGAAATTTTAAGAGAGATTCTAGTCAGCATAAGAAAGGACACTGGAATGGCCAGAGCTGTCCAAAGCTGGAATGGGCTGCTTTGGAAGACTGTGAATTTCCTGTCACTGGAGGTATTCAAGAAGAAGTCACATGACCACTGACAGAACTTTGCAGAGGATTTAAGCACCAGAAGAGAGGGTGGAGGTTTGGCCAAGTGACTCTTATGGTCTTTTCCATTGCAGAGATTCAATGGAAAAAGCAGTGGGAATATAGTAAATTTATGTTAGATTTGTAACTTATGAACTTGTCATTCTTTCCACAAATCATATTCCAGATGGAAAAATAAGATACATTGAATAAAAATCAAGCATTACTGTTCTTCCCATTAAACACACCAGGCAACTAAACTAAGACAGATTAGGATTTACCACACACTGAAATCAGCAGAAGAACAGGAAATCCCACCAGTGAACTCTGTTGTGGATTTCTTTCCCTTAGGATAAATGAGCCAGAGATAGAGTGACTGATGATTGACTAACAGGATTGAGAGAGAGAACAACAAACTAAAGAGCAAGTGTATTTACTAGAGACCTACCAGCATGCCTGAATTCCAAGGGAAAACACTCATTCAGAAAGCGAATGCAAATTCCCCTCCTTGCTCCCTCCCACCACACACATACACACAAACTTCTCTATCCAGATTTTTCTAACTGCTTACTTCCAGTGGACCATTCATCTCCGGTCCTGTCCTTCGGGCAGAATTTAAGGCCAGGCAAGAATATAGCCATTATGATTTGTCCGAAGTGGTTCTCCAAAGGTACTGGCTCATTCCGGGAATACCCAGAAGGCTAAAGTAGTGAGGACCTCAATCTACCCTCTGTATGATGGGCCCAGTGAGTGCAATGATGCTGAACTAAACCTGATCCTAAAGGTGCCAGTTTAGGAAAGATCAGAAATGTGGGACCCATTCTCAAGTAGATCTTTCATCTTGAGGAGTAGGTCTAGGCTGGTCAAAAGGGGATGAGTAAGACAGACGAGGAGAGTTCATCGCGAGCTCCGAACTAGATAAGTGCTATTTCTACTGTGGAATACAGTCTCTTATGGGATGGGAATGAATTATTCTTCAGTGAGTGAAGGGAGGGTGAGCCGGAGGGTCTCTGGGTAAGGCTTGTTATATACTGAAACATTCTTGAAAGTCTTTCACAATTCAGTTTCTAAAAGGGATTAAGTTGATTATACTATTTTTGCCTTTCATTCTTAAAATTTATATAATCTAAATATGTAAACACAGCAAGCTAGAAGTCATCTTAAAAATCACCTGGCCCAACCCCTTCATTTTACAGAAGTGACAGAGTCAGAAATATTGATTGGCTTACTTAAGTTTACTCAGCAAGTTGCCAGAACTAGAATCCATGTCTCCTGTGTCCTGGTCCCATACTTTCTTCATGACCTGAGTGTCTCCTTCCTCACAAGTCTAGTAAAGAATTTTCTGCAGTTCTGAAGATATCAGCTTGAGAGCATGTTGCTGGCTATGGGGAAGAGTGATATAGATCAGAATGATAGATAAAGAAGGCTCTCATGCTAAGACCAAGGCATTGGAGAAGCCACAAGACCCCCATGAATGGCATAGAAAACAGTGAGCCCCTCATTTTGACTTAAGCCACAGGGGATGTTGTGGGCTTAGGGCTGTTGTCTACATTCATTCATTCGAGGACATTCACACTCTCCCCATCATCAACCTCACCTGCAGCCAATCAGAACTTCTTTGTCAATACATAGCATGCTTTTCTCAGTTATAGTTACTTCTCCCAGAATACATTTTTCTCTCCATTTTCAGCTGTCAAACCCTATCCATCTGTCAAGGTTGATCTAAAGTATCCCTTCCTTTAGGTAGTTTTACCTCTCTTTCCCCAGTGATATGCTTTCTCACATAACCGTACCTCTTGGTCCCCTGTCTACTTTTCTCTCAGAAAGAATAAAAATTATTTGGGTACAACTGGAGAATGGAATTTCAATGAAAAGAAAATTCCAAAAATTCTCCAATTTCATGTAGACCTGAAATAAGTATTTCTTCATTCACCCATTCATTCTTTTAGTTTAACAAACCTTTGCCGAGCGCTCACTCCTCATAGCCAAATCATGCTTTTCCTCAAAGACCAGCACGTATTATATTCTTCACATTATCTCTTTCTAATTCCTCACCTGTAAGTAATAAGTGCTCCTCATAAATCAGCTATCTATTGTCTATATTTTATCTATATTTTGCCACCGAAATTTTTTTTCTCCCTAAATTCCCAAAGAAGATTTTTTCTCCCTAAATTCCCAAAGAAGTATTTTTCTTGAGGACAAATACAAAGAAAAAGATAAATAATTTCTCCTATTTTTTAAAACTGGGATCAAATCAGATTTACTGATATCTTACCCACACCAAATTCTTGGTCTCAGTGCAATATTTCATATGCGAAAATGATGAAGTGATGATTTAATTGACTCAATTTTCTTTTCTCATAGAGGATTTTTGAAGCCATCAGCATTTGGCAGCCAGGACCATTCCATTTACCCTCCAGTTCTGGAAAATATATTTGAAAACCTAGCAGCATGCAAAGCCAGGGTTGTTAAAATCATCATTTCCCTAAAGGATGTCAGAAGTCCTAAGGGAAAATATTTACAAGGAAAATCTGTCTTCTCTTTGGAATTTACAGGTTTTATTTGTATATTTTTCTCTTCTTACATGTTTCACCCTTGCCCCATCCCATGTGGCAAGAAGACAGACCTGCTTGTCTTTCCACCAATGAATCTGTCATCAGGTAGCTGGCTGAAGTCTATGCCTATTTAAGTAAATGTCTTTCAGTTAGTCAGTTTGCTAACAGATTCTTATCATTATCATTAGTTTATTTTTATCTTCAAAAATTGCTCAAGAATGACTTAGTAGTTCCAGTTTAACCAAACTCCTTTCAGAAAACAGCTATCGGGAGAGTGCTATAGTTTTTAATCATCTTCCATAATTTGAAAAACTTGGGGATAGAATAAATGCCACCAGTTTTGAGTTAAGTGTTCTGCATACCCACATCACTCTCTTTTGTACTTAATTCACCACCCGATTATTGTTTATCTACTTTTTGTAGCTCTCACAATGCTGTCATCTCTTACTATGTTGATATTGATACATTGTGATGGACACACTCATGTCCTGTGTGCCTATCACGTATAATTGGTGGCTAGCCTACACTGACACATTAAGCAAAACTCTCCAGTGTTTGATGAGTGGACAACTACATGAACAGCCTTTCATCCAGTTACTGAAAACCCAAGATGTGCCAAGGAGGGTTAATCACCAGCAATGTAATAGCCAATCAGAGCCACATAGAGACAGAGCTCTTTGTGAGTTGAGTATACCTTCAAATTAAGAGAGAATATTGTTCTATTTTTTCTACAAATGCATCCTTTTTTTTTTTTTTGGCTGTACGCGGGCCTCTCACCGTTGTGGCCTCTCCCGTTGCGGAGCACAGGCTCCGGACGTGCAGGCTCAGAGAGGTCTTAGCCTAAACTTTCTTTTCGGTAACGTTAGTCATTCTCTGACACCTCAAGGGAGACTTCTGGACAATACCACAGAGGTTAAGATGCCTTCCCAGTTGTTCAGTCTTACCCTGTCCTAATGTTTAAAACTAAAAATAACAGTAACATACCAATAAACCACACATTAATTTCACTTGATCCGTGGCAGATATGACTTGCTTACGTTCTATCACTGAGATAGTACTCTCTCCTTACCCAGCAGCCATCCAAGTCTTTTGTGTTCTCTTGTTAGGACTTAGACAATACAACAATACACAGACAGCCTGAGGGACTTTGTGCAATTAAGCACACACATATTTTTTGGTAAATACTTTGAGTTCCCTGGTTTTTTTTCTTCTCAAAAACTCAAGGACTTTTTGTTTTAAATAGTCTCTAATATGAAGTAGCTCGTTTAAAAGTTTTGCTCCTTCACTCTAGTGTTTTTGTCACCCTGAGAGATGGTTTTTCTTTAGATAAGAAATCTTCCTGAAAGCTTAACTGATAGAATCTGTCGTTCCACTGAGTTCATACGGGTAACCTCATTTGACGGTGGCAAGGCACCATCAGTGTTTAACGTTCAGTTGTAAACATCAGATTAAAACTTAGAGCGTTTAGCAAAAACGGGAGTCTATTATTCAGGCTCAGGACAGTAAGTAATTGAAGGAAAGGATACAAGCAGCTGGCAAAAGAGAGTGCTTTAAAAAGACATATGTTTCCTTTCCAGCTTACTCCACAGAGAAAACGTTACTCTTTAAATATATCATTTGTCATCTAATCCTTACCAAATAGCATTTTGAAAGCTACAAATATTTACTTATAACCATGACTACACTTTAGACTAACATTCTGTAAATGCAAAGATAAGTTAATTTTCTTCATTTAGCATGAACACCTAATGTGTGAATTACTATGTGTTCTTTTTTTTTTTTTTTTTTTTTTGCGGTACGCAGGCCTCTCACTGTTGTGGCCTCTCCCGTTGCGAAGCACAGGCTCCGGACGCGCAGGCTCAGCGGCCATGGCTCACGGGCCCAGCCGCTCCGCGGCATGTGGAATCTTCCCGGACCGGGGCACGAACCCGTGTCCCCTGCATCGGCAGGCGGACTCTCAACCACTGCGCCACCAGGGAAGCCCTATGTGTTCTTTAAAGCTAAAAAATTCTAAATTTTCTCCCTTGCCATGCAGGAAAGAACTTAATTAGTAGAAATTTCCTTTACTACGGAGGTTTATCTTTTGAGTAAATTGCACCTTTTCTGTATCCAAAAGAACTTTGAGTTACCTTGTGAAAGCAATTATTTGTATAATTAGATTTTTGAAATGGGAGCAAAAACAAAAATAACTCAAAGAAAAAAATGGAAATATACTAGCTTCACTTTGATATACTATAAACCAGCATGATACAGTTACAGTAAATGAAAATACAGTTTAGTTCTGAGTTTCCTTGTAGTCAAGACAAAAAGGACAACACAGTCTATCATGTAGTCCTCAATGTCTGGTGAAATTAATTTGATACATTAATCAGGAAAATCAACCAATTATTTACTATAACTGAATTATGAAAAGGGCTCAATATATGGGGCTTTTTGCAAATTATATTAACAAAATGAAGGACGGTAACATCGCCAGAAATTATGGCATAAGAAGGAAAAGTTATTTTTCATATAGCTATTTTTGGACTCTAAAAATCTGACTCCATTATATGGAAATGTTTAGGAATTTCCTAAGATTGAATTCTCATGAAAAAGCCTGGTCATTACATTTGGAACACTGTAATTTGTAGGATTTAGTTTAATTCAGTAGTTCAAACAAACTGCTTCCAAATTTTGTTTCAAAATTGGATGGGTCTTTATTTTAACAGTATTCTCTTTTTTTTTTTTTTGGCCGTGCCATGGCTTGCGGGCTCTTAATTCCCCAAACAGAGATTGAACCTGGGCCCTTGGCAGTGAAAGCACGGAGTCCTAACCACTGGACTGCCAGGAAATTCCCAACAGTATTCTTTTAATACGTTGCTCAGTTATTTGAAGTTTATTTATTTATTTAACGATGTGGTTCTGTGAAGGAAAATTAACTTTAGGTTGACAAAAATTTGAGGTAAATTTGGAGACATTAGCAAGAGCTGAAGTATCTACAAAAATGTTGGGTATCACCATTAATAAAACAAAATCCTCCCGCTTCATAAAAGAAAGTTTTTAGCCCATGAATTTTTAGTGTTCAGGATGATGTACATGCTGTAATCTGATGACTTCCTTCCCCCTGCATCTAGTGTGATTATGCTACTAATCAGAGCTTAAACATTCTGCTGTGGCTTAGAAACAGGATGTCTTCACTGTCTATTTACATGTTTGGCAGTTGGTAAGAAACTTCATATGGGGTTAAAAATTCTCTAAAGTTGCTATATTGTGAAATTTAAGTTAAGAGCCAAGGCAAAAATATAGCACTGCATCAAACTAAAATGCATGATATTGGATGAATTCCCAAAGTTAGGGTGGGGAAAGTAGAGAAAGAATTCCTTTCCTTATTGAAAAAGTCGTTTGAGTACAAGAATGGAAATTACTTATTTCAGGCTTGATGTTTTATACTGGTTGTATAAAAGGCTTCAGAAAACGGAATGTGATCTTAAATATTCTCTTACAAAAGGACGCAGTGTTCTTTTAACATCTTTATTGGAGTATAATTGCTTTACAATGGTGTGTTAGTTTCTGCTTTATGACAAAGTGAATCAGTTATACATATACATATGTTCCCATATGGACGCAGTGTTCTTTACATGTTTTAATGTGTTTTAGAATTAGTCCCTTTCCTTTCTTGCACATGTCTTACAAGCTGTTCTAAACTCATACTCAAAATATTTGAGCTTCATATTTATGCTAATTCACAAGAGAGGGAACTTGTATATCTTTCCTAAAATAAGTTTGGAAATTTTAGAATTGTTTCCTTTGGGGCTATGCGTCCGCCTTCGGAATTGAGAAACTTTGCTATGGCAAGGATGGGCAAAAATGGAAAGGAAGAGAAAGTAATGGAAGAGGGAGGGGTGAAAAAGAGGGGGCAAACCTATGCTGTCCCATTTTTATTTTGTGATGTGAAAGCATTACCTCTGAGCTGGATTACTGCAGTGTTCTCCTGCCTGCTACCAAAGATCTGTTCTCCACATAGCAGTCTGAATTATCATTTGAAAATACGTATCAGGTATTTAAAATTCTTTAATCGTTTCCTCTTGCACTTAGAATAATGTTCAAACTCTTTACTGTAGCGTACAAGTGATCTGTTATCCAGCTTCTCAAATCTCTCTTCTTAGTTTCTACTCGGCTTTTAAAACATGTCAAGCTTTTTCCATTTCAGGGCCTTTTTGCTTGACTCTCTTTTGCCTGGAACACTCTTCCTCCTCTTCTGTTCATGACTGGCTTTTCAACGTTTAAGTCTCAGCTCAAAAATCACATTGCAGAGACCTTACTTGACTAATTTATCTAAAGGAGTCCTGCTTTCACCCAGCCCAGCCAGCTCTTACTGAATTGTTTGTTCGTTTATTTCTTCATAGCACTTAGTGCAATCTAAACTTATTTTCATTAATGATTGGTTTACTTGAGGTTTGTCCCCTTGGATGAGACTGTTAACATCTGGAAAGCAGGGTTTTTGTCTGTTTTGGCCATGTGGTTATTCTCATCGACTTTCAGACTTTCACAGTGCCTGGCATGGATTTAATGCAAAATAAATATTTGTTGAATAAATGAATGAGTGAAATAAAGAATTTGGTATGGCTGGAGTACTGAGCCTGTGTTTTCTTGAATGGGGGTTGGTAAATTATAAAACTTCTAGAAGTTTTTCTAGAACTTTCCTGGGAAAAGTTTGCATAGTGGTAAATAGGAAGTTATGCTAGAAAGATAGGCCAGGGGCCAAATCCTACAGTTTCCTGAATGTCGTGGTACATAGTTTCTGGAATCACCTCTGTGGTCAATGGATAGCTATTGACAGTTTTTAAGCATTTTTGAAATGCTCCTTGATTATTCATTATGGAAAACCATTTGTGTGTCAGTAGAGTCTGGTTCACTCACCAGTTGACTGAGTAACTTCCAAACATCAGCAGGGTGTTGATTTAATCAGCCTTTTTTCATGCAGCATGGCTGGCAGGAGAAAATTTTTGCCTTAGTTCTTCACAGCCTGAGATGAAGTGAACCAGTGCTTGTTGAAGGCATTTCTTACCAGTTGTTTCTCATATCTCAGTAGAGCAGCAGGCTCCCCCAAAGCATGATACCATCTTGTTGAATCATTCCCCTTTCCTCAGTTGTTCTTTATTTCACAATTTACTTTTCTAATGCATAGAGTTACCGTCACATTAGAGTTACCTTCTCCTGTGGTATGTTTTAATTTGGTCTGGTCTTAAAGGAAATCCAGTTTGAAGCCTTTAAAGGCAGTTAGCTTCTTGTTTGTTGCAATGGAGTAGCAGGTAGATCCTTCCTTAGCTGAAGTCTAGTACTTATACGGCCTTATAATAATCTCCAGCTAATAGTACAGGCTTGTATGTGGCACACGCATGTTCACCTGGACTTTGCCTACCACTTCAGATGTGTGTATCTAATATCAAAAATGAACTACAAAGATATCAGGCTTCCAGTTAAAATGATGGCCTGTTTTATATATAATCTCTGGCAGCCAATCCTAGTTTCCTGAACTGGTTCACAATAATTTAAAAGCCAGTTCATGAATAAGTTTTATGGATTAACCTTAAGTCATGGAATCTTCTTTATATTTATATTGGGGAACATGGTATTATGTTTAATACGGGGTTATAAATGGGGAAAGCACCAAATAAGCAAAAAACCAATGTGGTCAAATTTAAGAGAAGGAACCAATTTATCAGTGTTGGCTAACAGTTTTCAAGAGCTACTGAATCACATTCATCAGTGATAATCAGTATTGGAAGCTCTCAGTGTGGATGATGACTTCAGAGATGTTGTTATTAAACTTACATCCTTCTAGTCCATTATAGCTTATGAAGCACACTCACATGTAATATACCTTTTGATTTGTGTGAAAATGTTTTGCCGCTTAGAATTTATGTTTTCTCTTTTCCTAGACATATCATAGACATCGTCTATATGTAAAGTAGATGGAAAACAAAATAATAAATAAGTCATGTGGTCCCTATCCTCGGAAAGTTCTACTAGGAGAAACAAATGTACTTAGGTAGGTGCCACGTATGGCAGAGTATGATAAGTGCCAGTAGAAGAACAGGGATACGATGATATTGCAATGCTTGACTGCAGCTTTAGGGTTGAGAAAAAATTTCTTAGAGAAGGCAGGATTTAAGCTTGGCCTTATAGGATATGTTAGATTTCAACAAGAAAATCCAAGTGTCAGAGGATCTCTAGGTCAGTGGAACAGTCTGAGCAAAACATGAAGGTAGGAAAGTGCAAAATTTATCTATTTTCATTCAATGTTAATGGCTGGTGTTATAAAACTAGAGCGTGTCAGTACTAACCTGTTGTGTTCAGAACTTATAGTTTGGCCCTTAACTGGAGGCAGTTTCCACCAACCACAAGTACCTCACTATATCCTCATGAATTATGTGTCTATGGGAGTTGTAGACTATACATACCCAGCATTAATGAGAGTATATTCACATCCTTGAAATGAATAGATCTTATATAAATATATCCAGTTGTTGTTTCTTTTTAGGGTTTTAGTGATTTCTGAAGCACATTTATATATAATACACAATTAAATCATTCCAAAATCCTATGTAGTAGGTGGTGGTATGACAGTTTCTTAGTGGAGAACCAAGACACAAGCGTTTAAATGACTTTTTCCAGGTTCACTTGGTCAGTAAGTGTAGACACATACCCGATTTAGGACCTATTCATTTTCCTCTATAGCTATATGCTTGTCACTATGTAGTCATCCATACAGCTCATATTTGTCTGTGTTGGTGTATGAGAAATTGAGGAAATTTAAGAAAGAAACCAGGAATTCAAAATGAATGATTTTGACAGCAAAAATAATTCTGAAACCACAGAATCGAGAACAAAGGTGAAAGTGGCAAGGAAAGCTGATTTCAGGCAAGATTTGATGGAAGGAAGGCCAGCAGCGAAGAATATGCAAATTAAAAAGAAAAGGAGAAGGCTTTACTGTTATTAGACAAAGTTAAGGATATCAGATCTTAAAACAGGGCAGTTTATGTTTTCTGTAGTAAGGGATACGATTCTTTATATATCATGAGAAGGCAGTGACTGGGAACTCAGGAACTTACTACTACTTTCTATTTCTTACTAATACTTGAGTGGCCAGACGATCAAAAGCCTACTCAGGTGAATCTTATATGCCTTCCATGATTTTATATTTATTTGTTCAGTAACAGTGAGTTTCATTTCTTTATACTTCAAAATAGACCAAGCATAATTTGGATTTCACCATGAAAATGACTAGTACTAGTGAGAATATTCACTTTTCTGAAATGAGGCAAAGGGTTCTGTCTATAGACATTCTCCATGAATAAAGCATAGGGCAAAATGTATTAAATCAAGTAAATTTAATTACATTTTTTTACCAAAAAATGCATCATTGCACGTTACATGGAGAGCAGCTTATTAAGTGGTTTAAGAGATTTATAGTGTCTTTGTAGTTTATTAAAAATCCTTCCTTTTATATTAATGAGAATCCAACTTGTAAGTTTGGAATCAATTTCTCAATCAAAGAAATGTGGTATAACATTTTGTGTGCTGTATTTAGCATCTCTTCTGGATTGGAAAAATTCATTCCTTTTAACCTTGTGTTCTTCACATTCTAAAGCCTGAAAACAGATTTGGAGGAGTGGGAGGTATCCCTAATCTCATCCTTCAGAAAGTCACAGTTTATTCTTCCATTGTCAGGATTAAAGGCAAAAGGAACAAAAAGAAAAGAAGAGAAAATAAAAGACAAAAATATTGAAAATGTGAATTAGAGGTGGCCCAGCATTGGCAGATTTTAATTTTGATCAATCGTAAGACAAACAGAAGCATGTAGATTCAATTTCCCAGAAAACACATATGGCTTAGAAAAGAGGGAGAAGAAAACGAACTTGGAACAAAGCACATTCATCCATTTTCACCAATGCCAAAATACCCACATATCATTTTAGGAGCACTGTTTATTAACCTCTTGCCCTTTAGTGTGGAGGCTGGGTAGAGTGAATGTGAACTAGAACTCAGCCCTGACACTTTCTGTGAGACCTTGGACTGAACCCAGTTTAGAAATATTTGCCTTCATTTGATCCTCTTTTTTTCTCTTTATAGCTTAACCAGCTGGAAAAGGCAGTGGAAGCAGCACACACATTTTTCATGGCCAACCCTGAGCACATGGAAATGCAGCAAAACATCAAGAATTACAGAACGATGGCGGGTGTTGAAGACCTCCAGCTGGTAGATCGGGATGCCAAACCACACCTGGTGAGCTCTGGGGACCCTGTCCTAACCATGAGGAACTTAGTGCTCCTAACTTTCAATGGACTCAAAGCAAATTCCTATGAATGGATATCTCACATTGATTTCCAACGTCCAATACAGTATCATTTTTACACTTTCAGAGTTCCCAAGATGAAGTATTGTAATTCAGGGTTGAAAAATTGAAAGAAAAAGAAAATTAACTTAGAAAATCAGTATGATATGGTGAAAAGTAAGATGTGACGTAAATGTCTGTAACCCTCTCTGAGCCTCAGCACCCACTCCAGCGCTTCAATTTTACCCACTGGAGTTGAAGCCCATGTGAATTGCTCAGGGTCACACCATGGTTTCCCAGCAACTAGTCCAGTGGCTTTTTCCACGGTACCTGTCCTTTTCAAATTTTGATTTTTTTAAGCTACATAATTGTTCCTTTAAATGAAATCTTACTTGAAATTCACAGTGTGTTGAAAGGGCATCTTTTTCAATTGGATACATCACCATTCTCAATGTGTGGCCTCCAAGAGGACTGAAGAAAAGGCTAAGAGAGGAAGATTTTAGATGAAAGTCTTTTTTCCTTTTATTTTTTAAAAGAATGAACTATGTTCCCTGGAGCCACATTATTATGATGGTTTCCCTGCTCTTGTACATTGGATGTCTTAAGCTGAGTGCAGTTTAGGGGATCCTTTCTAATTACAGGAAGGTACTTCTTTCCTTCAACGCTGTGATCTGATCTGTGACAAATCTGTACTATACATTATGTAAATGGCTAACAAGTCAACTGCAAACCAACTGAATGCACAAATCTTAGTGCTGGTGCTGAAATCTATTCAAAATAGTCATCATGATCTCAAAGTTTGTTTCAAAATTTGCAAGCATCAAGTGTCAATCAAAACTGAAGATGAAACATTAATGAATGTTGAATTCTCATGTTTTAGGTGTACTTCCTTTTTAGATTTTTTGGTTCTCTGATAATTTTACCATACTGTTTCATTTAAATTTCTTACACACTAACTTTGCTTATGCCATTGCAATAAAATTGCAGTATACACACACACACACACACAAAAAAATTTGAACCAGGCCTGGAATTGAGTGTCACGTCCACCCACATCCATCTTCCTGCACTTTGTTGCATGGCCCTACCTGCATTTAAAAGGGTTAGAAAATATAGTGTTGAGTGAGCTCGGGAAGAAAATGAAATTGATTGATGCCACAGCAGTAGGCTTGCTCAGTCAGTCCCTTCTCATTTACAATTAGTTGAAGCCAGGGGAGTTTCCCTTTATCTCCCAGTGCGATCCTTCTTTATCTTCCACAGCGCAAGAGTCCCACACCCACCTACCTAAGTGATCCAGAGTCTGCCTGCATTTTGCCATTCAAGTGCCCCTTGGGTGCTCTTTGAAAAAAATTTTTCTGTGTTTCTTTGCAGGAGAGTTACAGTGAAGGAGTTAAACATTATGAGGCAGATGACTTTGAACTAGCTATCAAGTACTTTGAACAAGCTTTAAGAGAATATTTCAATGAAGATACAGAGTGCAGAGCCCTGTGTGAGGGGCCTCAGAGATTTGAGGAATATGAGTACTTAGGGTATAAAGCTGGTCTCTATGAAGCCATTGCAGGTAAAGTTTATTTTTTCCCTTGATTTCCTGATTATAGAAATACTACATGCCATCTGTAAAACTATTCCAATAATGTAGACGTATATATTGTAAAAAGTATAATTGTAAAAAAATTCTCCTATACGTATCCCATCCTCTCTCCCGTGGATTACTTTCCCTAGCTTAAATTTTGGTGACTATGCTTCCAAGCTTTTTCAGATACACACACAAATATTTAGGTACTTATTTATAATTATTATTTCATTTTATAAAAATAAGACAACACTGTAAATATTGATTTTCAGTATATGTTTTGTTTTTGTTTCATTTTATGCTTAACAATATATTGTGGACTTCTCATGTAAGTACATGTAGATCTACCTTATTGCATTATATGGGGAAAGTGTAATTTATTTGACCAGTCCTTTACTGATGAATACTAAGCAAGTTGCAGTTTTTTATTATGATTAATAATGTAGTAGTGAATATCTTTGTATAGTCTTCTTCTATTACTTAAATGAATATTTTGTTACATACGGGAATTTAATATACCGCTATTTAAAATAGTAGGTAAAGTTCATTATACATTAATTGGGGAGGTTGACTAGTTAACCATGTATGGTGGGGACTGAGTTCTCTGCTGCATATGAAAAAATACACGAAATAAATTCTATTATATTAATAATATGAGTAAAAATAGAACTGTTAGAAGAAAATGCAAGGGAATATTTGTATAACAGTAGGAAAGCTCTTCTTAGCATGATGAAAGACAAGAAATTTTAAGAAAAAGATAGATTTTACATAAGATTTATAAATATAAAAGCTACTTTAATCAAATTGATTTATAATAGCAAGTGGAAAAAGTTGCAAAATGTTTACAGGAAAACAGTTAATATCATTAATACTTAAACACAGACTGTGAATTATTAGTAGTACTGGTAATTCATTTCTTATTTATTGGTAGTAATAAAAATAAGCAAAATTTATTTAACAGTTAAAATATACAGAGCATTTTATATAGCTATATCTCTTTTAATCCTATAAACAACTCCTTGTAGGTATTGTTATTCACCCTCTTCTCCCCTTTTAAATGAGGAATTTAGACCTCAGAAAGATTAAGTAATGGGATTAAGGTGAAACTGGGAATCAAACCTAGGTTTTTCTCACTCTAGAGCCCATACTTTGAAGATCTACACAGTTAAAAAATGGGCAAAGGTTATTTATTCAATAATAAATGTTTAACACATATTTGTTGAGTGCATATTGTATTCCAAGTTACAAAACATGAAAAACAATGTTCAACTTCTCATATACTCATAGAAATGCAGATTAATAAAGTCAGTTTTCTTTCCCCAACTTCCAATGTTTTCTGTCTTCATAAAAAGCATCACTCACCTAGTAGCTCAAACCAAATCCCTAGAAGTTATCTTTCAATCCAACATTTCCTTCAATTCTTATTCCCCTCCGACTTGTTACCCAACTTTGAAAGATGCTACTTCCTAATAGCATTTGAGATTTCCTGGTTCCCTCCACTCCTTTTGCTACCACCCTGGTTCAAATCAACACTATATTTTAACTAATTCACTGTGATAGTTTCCTTGCTGGTCCTCACGTTCTGATCAGGTTTCACTCTGTAGGCAGACAGAACAGTTTTCCAAAAAACAGAAAGTCTGCTCACAGATATGCTGAATCACCCCCTGCCACGCCACTGGCTTCCATTGCACTTGAAATAAAACCCAAAATCTTTAACAAGGACTTTCATGACTGCGTACTAGTGTTCATCTGTACTTATTTTAATTCCTAAGGTACGCCAGGCTCATTTCCACTTACAGACTTGAAAATGTTGTCTTCTCTCACTTGGCTATTGCCCTATCTTGTTAAGTGCTTAATCCTCAGTGCCTACTTATGGTGACTGGCAAATAGCAGGTGCTTAGTGAATATCTGTTAAATGAATGGGTGGAAGGAAGAAAGGATGAGGGAAGGAAGGAAGGAAGGAGACGACCTATCCATCAATCACATTGCAGAGATTAAAAGGTTAATAATACTATACATTTGTGAAAATATAGGTCTTAAATTGTTGAGGTTTTTTTTTTGAATTTTATTTTATTTATTTTTTTATACAGCAGGTTCTTATTAGTTATCCATTTTATACATATTAGTGTATATATGTAAATCTCAGTCTCCCAATTCAACACACCACCACCCCCTTCTGCCATGTTCCCCCCTTGGTGCCCATACATTTGTTCTCTACATCTGTGTCTCAATTTCTGCCCTGCAAACCGGTTCACCTGTACCATTTTTCTAAGTTCCACATATATGCGTTAATATACAATATTTGTTTTTCTCTTTCTGACTTACTTCACTCTGAATGACAGTCTCTAGATCCATCCACGTCTCTACAAATAAACTAATTTCATTCCCTTTTATGGCTGTGTAATGTTCCATTGTATATATGTACCACATCTTCTTTATCCATTTGTCTATTGATGGGCATTTAGGCTGCTTCCATGTCCTGGCTATTGTAAATAGTGCTGCATTGAACATTGGGATGCATGTGTCTTTTTGAATTATGGTTTTCTCTTGGTATATGTCCAGTAGTGAGATTGCTGGGTCATATGGTAATTCTATTTATAGTTTTTTAAGGAACCTCCCTACTGTTCTCCAAAGTGGCTGTATGAATTTATATTCCCACCAACAGTGCAAGAGGGTTCCCTTTTCTCCACACCCTCTCCAGCATCTGTTGTTTTTAGATTTTCTGGTGATGCCCATTCTAACTGGTGTGAGGTGATACCTCATTGTAGTTTTGATTTGCACTTCTCTAATAATTAGTGATGTTGAGCAACTTTTCCTGTGCTTCTTGGCCATCTGTATGTCTTCTTTGGAGAAATGTTTATTTAGGTCTTCTGCCAATTTTTGGATTGGGTTGTGTGTTTTTTTAATATTGAGCTGCATGAGCTGTTTATATATTTTGGAGATTAATCCTTTATCCGTTGATTTGTTTGCAAATATTTTCTCCCATTCTGAGGGTTGTCTTTTCATTGTGTTTGTGTTTGTAGTTTCCTTTGCTGAGCAAAAGCTTTGAAGTTTCATTAGGTCCCATTTGTTTATTTTTGTTTTTATTTCCATTACTCTAAGAAGTGGATCAAAAAAGATCTTGCTGTGATTTATGTCAAAGAGTGTTCTTCCTATGTTTTCCTCTAAGAGTTTTATAGTGTCCAGTCTTACATTTAGGTCTCTAATCCATTTTGAGTTTATTTTTGTGAATGGTGTTAGGGAGTGTTCTAATTTCATTCTTTTACATGTAGCTGTCCAGTTTTCCCAGCACCACTTATTGAAGAGACTGTCTTTTCTCCATTGTACATCCTTCCCTCTTTTGTCATAGATTAGTTGACCATGGGTGCATGGGTTTATCTCTGGGCTTTCTATCCTGTTCCATTGGTCTATATTTCTGTTTTTGTGCCAGTACCATATTGTCTTGATTACTGTAGCTTTGTAGTGTTTTCTGAAGTCAGGGAGTCTGATTCCTCCAGCTCATTTTTTTTCCCCTCAAGACCACTTTGGCTATTCGGGGTCTTTTGTGTCTCCATACAAATTTTAAGATTTTTTGTTCTAGTTCTGTAAAAAATGCCATTGGTAATTTGATAGGGATTACACTGACTCTGTAGATTGCTTTGGGTAGTATAGTCATTTTCACAATATTGATTCTCCAATCCAAGAACATGATATATCTCTCCATCTGTTTGTATCATCTTTAATTTCTTTCATCAGTGTCTTACAGTTTCCTGCCTACAGGTCTTTTGTCTCCCTAGGTAGGTTTATTCCTAGGTATTTTATTCTTTTGGTTGCAATGGTAAATGGGAGTGTTTCCTTAATTTCTCTTTCAGATTTTTCATCATTAGTGTGTAGGAATGCAAGAGATTTCTGTGCATTAATTTTGTATCCTGCAATGTTACCAAATACATTGATTAGCTCTAGTAGTTTTCTGGTGGCATCTTTAGGATTCTCTATGTATAGTATCATGTCATCTGCAGGCAGTGACAGTTTTACTTCTTCTTTTCCAATTTGTGTTCAGTTTGTTTCTTTTTCTTCTCTGATTGCCGTGGCTAAGACTTCCAAAACTATATTGAATAAGAGTGGTGAGAGTGGACATCCTTGCCTTGTTCCTGATCTTAGGGGACATGCTTTTAATTTTTCACCATTGAGAATGATGTTTGCTGTGGGTTTGTCATATATGGCCTTTATTATGTTCAGGTAGGTTCCCTGTATGTCCACTTTCTGGAGAGTTTTTATCATAAATGGGTGTTGAATTTTGTCAGAAGCTTTTTCTGCATCTATTGAGATGATCGTACGGTTTTTCTTTTTCAATTTGTTAATATGGTGTATCACATTGATTGATTTGCATATACTAAAGAATCCTTGCATCCCTGGGATAAATCCCACTTGATCATGGTGTATGATGCTTTTAATGTGCTGTTGGATTCTGTTTGATAGTATTTTGTTGAGGATTTTTGCATCTGTATTCATCAGTGATATTGGTCTGTAATTTTCTTTTTTTATAGTATCTTTGCCTGGTTTTGGTATCAGGGTGATGGTGGCCTCATAGAATGTGATTGAGAGTGCCCCTTCCTCTGCAATTTTTTGGAAGAGTTTGAGAAGGATGGGTGTTAGCTCTTCTCTAAATGTTTGATAGAATTCTGGTCCTGGACTTTTGTTTGTTGGAAGATTTTTGATCACAGTTTCATTTTCATAACTTGTGATTGTTCAGTTCATATTTTCTATTTCTTCCTGGTTCAGTCTTGGAAGGTTATACCTTTCTAAGAATTTTTCCATTTCTTCCAGGTTGTCCATTTTATTGGCGTAGAGTTGCTTGTAGTAGTCTCTTAGGATGCTTTGTATTTCTGCGGTGTCTGTTGTAACTTCTCCTCTTTCATTTGTAATTTTATTGATTTGAGTTCTCTCCCTACTTTTCTTGATGAGTCTGGCTAGTGGCTTATCAATTTTGTTTATCTTCTCAAAGATCCAGCTTTTAGTTTTATTGATCTTTGCTACTGTTTTCTTTGTTTCTATTTCATTTATTTCTGCTCTGATCTTTATGATTTCTTTCCTTCTACTAACTTTGGGTTTTGTTTGTTCTTCTTTCTCTAGTTCCCTTAGGTGTAAGGTTAGATTGGTTATTTGAGATGTTTGTTGTTTCTTGAGGTAGGATTGTATTGCGATAAACTTCCCTCTTAGAACTGCTTTTGCTGCGGCCCGTAGGTTTTGGATCATCGTGTTTTCATTGTCATTTGTCTCTAGGTATTTTTTGATTTCCTCTTTGATTTCTTCAGTGATCTCTTGGTTATTAAGTAACGTATTGTTTATCCTCCATGTGTTTGTGTTTTTTACATTTTTTCCCCTTTAATTAATTTCTAATATCATAGCATTGTGGTCAGAAAAGATGTTTGATATGATTTCAATTTTCTTAAATTTACTGAGGTTTGATTTGTGACCCAAGATGTGATCTATCCTGTAGAATGTCCCGTGCACACTTGAGAAGAATCTGCTGTTTTTGGATGGAATGTCCTATAAATATCAATTAAATCTATCTGGTCTATTTTGTCTTTTTTTTTTTTTTTTTTGATCTTGGGGTCTTATTTATTTATTTTTGACTGTGTTGGGTCTTCGTTTCTGTGCAAGGACTTTCTCTAGTTGTGGCAAGCGGGGGCCACTCTTCATCGCGGTGTGCGTGCCTCTCACTATCACGGCCTCTCTTGTTGCGGAGCGCAGGCTCCAGACGCACAGACTCAGTAGTTGTGGCTCACGGGCCTCGTTGCTCCGCGGCATGTGGGATCTTCCCAGACCAGGGCTCGAACCCGTGTCCCCCGCATTAGCAGGCAGATTCTCAACCACTGCGCCACCAGAGAAGCCCTATTTTGTCTTTTAAAGCTTGTGTTTCCTTTTTACTTTTCTGTCTGGATGATCTGTCCATTGGTGTAAGTGAGGTTTTAAAGTCTCCCACTATTATTGTGTTACTGTCAATTTCCTCTTTTATAGCTGTTAGCAGTTGCCTTATGTATTGAGGTGCTCCTATGGTGGGTGCGTATATATTTATAATTGTTTTATCTTCTTCTTGGATTGATCCCTTGATCATTATGCAATGTCCTTCCTTGTCTCTTGTAACATTCTTTATTTTAAAGTCTATTTTATCTTATATAAGTATTGCTACTCCAGCTTTCTTTTGATTTCCATTTTCATGGAATATCTTTTTCCATCCCCTCACTTTCAGTCTGTATGTGTCCCTAGGTCTGAAGTGGATCTCTTGTAGACAGCATATATATGAGTCTTCTTTTTATATCCATTCAGTGAACCTGTGTCTTTTGGTTGGAGCATTTAATCCATTCATGTTTAAGGTAATTATCGATATGTATGTTCCTATGACTATTTTCTTAATTGTTTTGGGTTTGTTTTTGTAGGTCCTTTTCTTCTCTTGTGTTTCCCACTTAGAGAAGTTCCTTTAGCATTTGTTGTAGAGCTGGTTTGGTGATGCTGAATTCTCTTAGCTTTTGCTTGTCTGTAAAACTTCTGATTTCTCCATTGAAAATGAATGAGATCCTTGCCGGGTAGAGTAATCTTGGTTGTAGGTTCTTCCCTTTCATCATTTTAAATATGTCATGTCACTCCCTTCTGGCTTGTAGAGTTTCTGCTGAGAAATCAGCTGTTAGCCTTATGGGAGTTTCCTTGTATGTTATTTGTCATTGTTCCCTTGCTGCTTTCAATAATTTTTCTTTGTCTTTAATTTTTACCAGTTTGATTACTATGTGTTTCCGCATGTTTCTCCTTGGGTTTAACCTGTATGGGACTCTCTGAGCTTCCTGGACTTGGGTGGCTATTTCCTTTCCCATGTTAGGGAAGTTTTCGACTATAATCTCTTCTAATATTTTCTCAGGTCCTTTTTCTCTCTCTTCTGCTTCTGGGACCCCTATAATGCAAATGTTGTTGCATTTAATATTGTCCCAGAGGTCTCTTAGGCTGTCTTCATTTCATTTCATTCTTTTTTCTTTATTCTGTTCCGCAGCAGTGAATTCCACCATTCTGTCTTCCAGGTCACTTATCCGTTCTTCTGTCTCAGTTATTCTGCTATTGATTCCTTCTAGTGTATTTTTCATTTTAGTTATTGTATTGTTGTATTGTTCACCTCTGTTTGTTTGTTCTTTAATTCTTCTAGGTCTTTGTTAAACATTTCTTGCATCTACTCGATCTTTGCCTCCGTTGTTTTTCTGAGGCCCTGGATCATCTTCACTATCATTATTCTGAATTGTTTTTCTGGAAGATTGCCTATCTCCACTTCATTTAGTTGTCTTTATGGGGTTTTATCTTGTCCCTTCATCTGGTACATAGCCCTCTGCCTTTTCATCTTGTCTATCTTTCTGTGAATGTGGTTTTCTTCCACAGGCTGCAGAATTGTAGTTCTTGCTTCTGCTGTCTGCCCTCTGGTGGATGAGGTTATCTAAGAGCCTTGTGCAAGTTTGTGTTGAGGTTTTTTAGAGGGGTAATTAGGAAATATCTATCAAAATTTAGACTAAGAAGTAAACTGAAAATCAATGTGCCTTCTTTTAGCCTTTTTTTTTTTACATTTTAGAAATATGTATATATATATATACATTTCAAACTGATCACCACAATAAGTCTAGTTAAAATATGTCACCATACAAAGATATTGCATAGTTATTGACTGTATTCCCCACACTGTACATTTCATAACCATGACTTATTTATTTTGCAACTGGAAGTTTGTATGTCTTAAGCTCCCTCACCTATTTTTTCCTCCCCCACCACCTACCCCTCTGGCCCATTTGTTCTCTGTATCTATAACTCTGTTTTGTTATGTTTGTTCATTTGTTCTGTTTTGTTTTGTTTTGTCTTTAGATTGCACATATAAGTGAAACCATATAGTATTTTTCTTCCTCTTTCTGACTTATTAGCATAATACCTTCTAGGTCTATCCATGTTGTCACAAGTAACAAGATTTCATTCTTTTTTATGGCTGAGGGCTGAGTACTGTTCCATTGTGTGTGCACATATATCACATCTTCTTTATACATTCATCTATTGATGGGCACTTAGGCTGCTTCCATACCTTGGCTATTGTAAATATATTATTTGTCAAGTGACTTATTTGCTACACATTCAATTACCCAAGTTCAACTCAATTCACTTAAAATCAATACAGCATTATTGGGGATTTTTTTCCCATAAGGTTTTATTTTATTGGGCCTCTACCAGAGCCATTTACTTGCATTTTTGTAAACACTGCTCATTTGAATGTCACTTTTATGTGTGCTTCACATTTCAACTGCTGAATATTTCTTTAACTTAATCTTTTATTTGAGAATGGGCAGGCTTTTCCTTTATTACAGTTTACTATCTTGTAGTTTTTTTAAGGATAGGTTCCCTGCTTTCATTCCCACATTCATCTCTACACCTACCTCTACCAATGGCCACTGAACAGCTTTGGCAAATGTCCTAGATCTGGTTTAAGAGAATTGACTGACAAATTCCCACAAATTAACATTTTGCAATTTTCTGAGGTCACCACAGCCTGTTGGTTGCTGGAAAAGAATAGAAGTCTCCTAACTCAGGCTACTAACACAGCTACCACCACCATCACCCCCACTTCCAATAAAGAAAAGTGATAAAAAATTCATAGTCCCTCAAGTTTAATCAAATATTATATGTTGCAGGAATATGGTAAGTCTTCTCAGGAATTTGAAGCATATCCAATTCATAATGAGATGGAAATCTTTAAAAGTATTCCCATGCGAGTGTCTTGAATCTCAAACCTATTAAAACATAATCATTTCACAGTAACATTTGATATAGAAAGGAGGCAAGGAATACAACTAATAAAAAGGGATATCATTACTCTAACTATGTAAATTCCTGCCTGGTTCAAAACTATTCTCGATTAGGAGTAAAACTGGCTTTTAAAATACAGAATGTATTTAGAAAGCCAGAGTTTTTGACTTTTAGACTTGGAAGAACATTACCAATTGGAGAAAACTACAAATGGCTTCTGAATGCAGTTATTTATTACCAGCCATGCTCACTGAAGCCTTAAAGGATATCATTTTGTCACTCTTATTTTGCTGCTATTAATATCTTACTTTGAAAAATACTTTCATTCAGATTGTGGATTCCTGTTGGGTGTGTTTCCCACCTTTTCCTTTTGCTTGTCATTTGGAATTAGGAGTGAATATTAAAAGGTAAAGAGGAAAGCAAATGGCCAGCGAAACTATGAGAAATGCTTGAGAGTTGTTTGTTGTTTTCTTAAGAAATAAAATACCTAGCTATTTATTTATAACATGCTAATCAAATAAACATAACCCATTCTTCTCTTCATGTCTTCCAACTGAAATTAAGAACCAATGGATGATAGTGATCTTATTAGCGGTACTGTATTAGATTGAGTTAGCCAGGTTTTAAGAGAATTAGCACATTTCCCTACACACCAGGAAACAGATATTTCCTTTCTGTTGTGTTTTGGGGGTCCCTATTCAAGGTCATCTAGATACAAGCCAGACTCTGCATAATAGAAAGCCTTTTGAATGGAGGCAGTTGTGGATTAGACTGTACAGTCATGAAGTCGGGTGGTTTTATCATTATTCTCAGGAGAACTTGCTCTGCACAAGCATGAATGGACTATTCTCTTAATGGAAAAGACTGCCTCTATCTTCATTGTAGAAATCAGAGTCGGGGCAAAATGTAAGAAGCGTTTTCTTTCTGGGACATTAGCCACTTGTGTTTCCTCTGCTCATGCTTGTATGAGATAGAACCCAGAGCTAAAAGGAGCATGAAAACCCCTGCACTTCAGGATCCTCGCCTGTTTGCAAGTGAGAAGAATCGGAACAAAGAAAAAGAGGCAAAATGCTTCTTCAAATTCTTTAGCTTTCATCCTTCTCCTATTTTATCGCTTCTCTGTGTGAACTCCCCACGTACGTGGCAGTTCCTTTCTCTCAACTGGTCCTTAACATAACTGGGATCTGAACTTCCCATCCTGACTCCAGGACACTTCAGGCCATCTAAAGTCCAAAAAGAGACCCCCAAGTTTTTAAATAAGAAAGTAATCTACTCAGCTGGGCATGGGTGGGATGAGATGGCCTATGTCACTTTCAGGAGATGTAGAAAAAGAATACACAGAAGGAAAGAGTGCTATACATTTAGAATCTACTAGTAATTAGTCTAGTGATCACTGGTTAGGAAGCCTTGGCGAGTCACTTACTTTCTTTGTGAAAAGGATTTCTGGTCATGAATGAGGATGATAATGATATCTCTCTAAGAGTGTATGGTGAGGTGCGATGCCCTGCGTAACCGTGGTTCTCACTTTGAAGTCTGGACGTTGAGCAGATGAGAGGAACCCACTTCTTGGCTCTTGTTTTTCAGATCACTATGTGCAGGTGCTGGTTTGTCAGCATGAATGCGTGAGGGAACTTGCCACCCGCCCTGGCCGCCTCTCACCAATCGAGAACTTTCTTCCCCTACATTATGACTACCTGCAGTTTGCCTACTATCGAGGTAAAGCGTGGATTATCTGTGAAAAACTTTGGGGGGAAGGGGTGTGGCTCATCACAAGACACATCGAATTTTTGTGGGTTAGTCCTCCACCTTCCTCAGTTGTAATCAAGCTATGGGTGTGTATGCATTTTCTGTCTCACCTCACATCACTACAGCTCAGAACAAGAGCAGACGGTGAAACCACAAGTGGGCAAATGTTGTGACAATGCCCTGAAAGTTATACTAGATTGATATTTTATGTGATTTTTAAATTTAATTTTTCGACTTAATTTGAAAAGATAATATACTCACAGGTTTAAAGACTAAATATTTAAAAACCTCTCTCTCTTTCTTTTCCCCACAACCCAATTTCACACCCTAAAATCCAGTTTCTTATTTACCCTTCCAAAATTTTATACAGAAACAACACACACACACACACACACACACACACACACACACACACACTGTCTCTGAATTATTTTATCCTCCTACACATAGAAGATAGCACATTATTTACACTCTTCCTCACATTGTTTTCTTCACTTAACAATACATATCAGATTTTTTTTAGTATGTTGGACCTATGAAATTCCCTTTTGCTTGGTCAAAAATGGTCACATTTGGGAAGTTTTATAGGGCTCAATCTAGTTGTTTCAGTACATACAGATCTTCCTCATTCATTTTTCTTTATATCTAGATATCACCATACTATAATTTATTTAATGTGTCTCCTTACTGATGAGCATTGTGTTGGTTGTAATATTTTACTATTACAATCAATGATCAAATGAATATTTCCTGCATGTCATTTACATTTGCATGTAAATATCTATAGGATAAATTTCTAGAAGTACAGTTGCTGCATCAATGGTTTATTTGTTTGTAATTTTGACAGATGTTGCCAATTTGTTCTCCACATGGAGTACACTTTTCATTGCACAGCAACAGAATATATTATCAAAATTTAAATATTCCCAAATCATTACGTGAAAATTGATAGCTCAATAAAGTTTTAATTTCCATTTATCTCATTGAGAAAGAAAGAGTGAGCATCTTATGTTTAAAAGCAATTAATAGAATTTGTATTGCTGAAATTGGTCTTAGATATCATGTTTTCAAATTCAGTACAAAAATCAGAATTAACTTCAAAAATTCTACTCTGTATTAAATAATGTAAGTTGGCAGCAAATATCTTCAGGTGGAGCTTTTGATAATTTGTTGAAGACATCTAGCAGCATAGCAGACCGAAGTTAGTACCTTTGGAATACCTGAAATCCTGTCCTTCCTTTCATCTGCAACTATTTCTGCTGCTTCTGCTCAGCCTCACGGCATCTTCCCTCTTTTCTTTTAATTTTTATTTTATATTCTAGTACAGTTGATTGACAATATTGTGTTAGTTTCAGGTGTAAAGCAAAGTGATTCAGTTATACATATACATATATCCATTCTTTTTCAGGTTCTTTCCCCATATTGGTTATTACAGAGTATTGAGTAGGGTTCCCTGTGCTATACAGTAGGTAGCATCTTCCCTCTTACTGATCATTTCATGCTGACTCTCATGGACATGTTGACATATCTTTAAAAAATTTTGTAGACCAACCTAGGCTGACTCTAATGCCGCAACTCCTGGATTTTTCAGTTGGCGAATATGTGAAAGCCTTGGAGTGTGCCAAGGCCTATCTTCTACTCCATCCGGATGACGAGGATGTCAGAGACAACGTGGATTACTATGAGAGTCTGTTGGATGACAGCATTGACCCAGCATCTATCCAGGCCAGAGAGGTGAGACCCATGTTCTGAGAAGAAACTCATTATTCTGCTCAGTGCTCTGGGGAGAGTTGGTAAAAATATAACACTTCTCTTAAAGATAGCTAACAATTTAGTAAAGGTTCTAGGACTCAGTTCTTTGCAACTTTAATTAGTAATGCTAAAAGCGTGGTTTTCGCCTATGTGCTAGCTTGTGAAAATCTACAGAGATAGAGACATTTTCTGCAGCTGTGAATATTTTTTTAGCTCATTTGTTACTGTCTAAAGAAAATTATTTCCACTTGAACATTAATCATACCTTTTAACTGTTATTTAAATATACATTTTCTTTTTTTTCTGTAGGATTTGGCGATGTTTGTGAAGCATCATAAACTGGAATCAAAACTAATAAAATCAGCTGCAGAGGGTCTGGGATTTTCATACACTGAGCCGGTAAGAACAAAGAGGAGAGAGGAAAAGGTCTTTAAAGGAACTATTCGGTGGACTTCTTATTTATGATTGTATTCTCCAGCCCCTTTTGTTGAAGATTATAATCCCCTGCCTTTTGTAAACAAACACTGGAGGGAGCAGGTGTTTACCCCGTATATGTGATGAACTGTAAAAGACTTTAACAGATTTCCATGTCACTGAGAGCTAAAGTCAGAAGCAAATATACTTGGATAGGAAAGAAATGTTTTGAATATGATATGTTTGCCTCAGGATTGTGTTATTTCCTAATTTCTGTATACAACATTTTGTATTTTCTTTTAAACATTTCTCTTAAACATTTTAATCAATAAAAAGACTTCAAAAGAACAGAATCAGTCACAATCGTACTACCTATCATGCTGACTACTTTTTTCCACGTGTCCATGTTGTCTTGTTTTTTCTTATTTTGGGGGGCTGCGTTGGATCTTGCTCTGCACAGGCTTTCTGGCTTTCTCAGTTGTGGCGAGCGGGGGCTATTCTTTGTTGCGGTGCATGTGCTTCTCATTGAGGTGGCTTCTTTTGTTGTGGAACATGGGCTCTAGGCATGCAGGCTTCAGTAGTTACAGCACACAGGCTCAGTTGTTGCGACACATGAGCCCTAGAGCATGTGGGTTTCAGTAGCTGCAGAGCGTGAGCTCAGTAGTTGTGGCATGTGGGCTCAGTAGTTGTGACTCATGGGCTCTAGAGTGCAGTCTCAGTAGTTGTGGCACATGGGCTTAGGTGCTCTGCAGCATGTGGAATCTTCCTGGCCCAAGGATCGAACCCATGTCCCCTGCACTGGCAGGTGAATTCTTTTTTTTTTTTAACATCTTTATTGGAGTATAATTGCTTTACAATGGTGTGTTAGTTTCTGCTGTATAACAAAGTGAAACAGCTATACATATACATATATCCCCATATCTCCTCCCTCTTGTGTCTCCCTCCTACCCTCCCTATCCCACCCCTCTAGGTGGACACAAAGCACCCAACTGATCTCCCTGTTCTATGTGGCTGCTTCCCACGAGCTATCCATTTTACATTTGGTAGTGTATATATGTCCATGCCACTCTCTCACTTCGTCCCAGCTTACTCTTCCCCCTCCTCATGTCCTCAAGTCCACTCTCTACATCTGTGTCTTTATTCCTCTCCTGCCCCTAGGTTCTTCAGAACCAATTTTTTTTTTTTTTTAGATTCCATATATATGTGTTAGCATATGGTATTTGTTTTTCTCTTTCTGACTTACTTCACTCTGTAGGACACACAGACTCTAAGTCCATCCACCTCACTACAAATAACTCAGTTTTGTTTCTTTTTATGGTTGAGTAATATTCCACTGTATATTTGCGCCACATCTTCTTTATCCATTCATCTGTCAATGGACACCTAGGTTGCTTCCATGTCCTGGCTATTATAAATAGTGCTGCAATGAACATTGTGGTACATGTCTCTTTTTGAATTATGGTTTTCTCAGGGTATATGCCCAGTAATGAGATTGCTGGGTCATATGGTAGTACTATTTTTAGTTTTTTAAGGAACCTCCATACTGTTCCCCATAGTGGCTCTATCAATTTAATTCAAACCAACAGTGCAAGAGGGTTCCCTTTTCTCCACACTCTGTCCAGCAATTTATTGCTTGTAGACTTTTGATGATGGCCATTCTGACTGGTGTGAGGTGATACCTCATTGGAGTTTTGATTTGCATTTCTCTAATGATTAGTGATGTTTAGCACCCTTTCATGTGTTTGTTGGCAATCTATATCTTCTTTGGAGAAATGTCTATTTAGGTCTTCTGCCCATTTTTGGATTGGGTTCTTTGTTTTTATGATATTGAGCTGCTTGAGTGGCTTGTATATTTGGGAGATTAATCATTTGTCAGTTGCTTCATTTGCAAATATTTTCTCCCATTCTGAGGGTTGTGTTTTCATCTTGTTTATGGTTTCCTTTGCTGTGCAAAAGCTTTGAACTTTCATTAGGTCCCATTTGTTTATTTTTGTTTTTATTTCCATTTCTCTAGGAGGTGGGTCAAAAAGGATCTTGCTGTGATTGATATCATAGAGTGTTCTGCCTATGTTTTCCTCTAAGAGTTTGATAGTGTCTGGCCTTACATTTAGGTCTTTAATCCATTTTGAGTTTATTATCATGTATGGTGTTAGGGAGTGTTCTAATTTCATTCTTTTACATGTAGCTGTTCAGTTTTCCCAGCACCACTTATTGAAGAGGCTGTCTTTTTCCATTGTATATTCTTGCCTCCTTTATCAAAGATAAGGTGACCATATGTGTGTGGGTTTATCTCTGGGCTTTCTATCCTGTTCCATTCATCTATATATCTGTTTTTGTGCCAGTACCATACTGTCTTGATTACTGTAGCTTTGTAGTATATATAGTCTGAAGTCAGGAAGCCTGATTCCTCCAGCTCCATTTTTCTTTCTCAAGTTTGCTTTGGCTATTCGGGGTCTTTTGTGTTTCCATACAAATTGTGAAATTTTTTGTTCTAGTTCTGTGAAAAATGCCAGTGGTAGTTTGATAAGGATTGCATTGAATCTGTAGATTGCTTTGGGTAGTAGAGTCATTTTCACAATGTTGATTCTTCCAATCCAAGAACATGGTATATCTCTCCATCTGTTTGTATCATCTTTAATTTCTTTCATCAGTGTCTTGTAGTTTTCTGCATACAGGTCTTTTATCTCCTAAGGTAGGTTTATTCCTAGGTATTTTATTCTTTTTGTTGCAATGGTAAGTCGGGGTGTTTCCTTAATTTCTCTTTCAGATTTTTCATCATTAGTGTAGAGGAATGCAAGAGATTTCTGTGCATTAATTTTGTATCCTGCTACTTTACCAAATTCATTGTTTAGCTCTAGTAGTTTTCTGGTAGCATCTTTAGGATCCTCTATGTATAGTATCATGTCATCTGCAAACAGTCACAGTTTTACTTCTGCTTTTCCTATTTGGATTCCTTTTATTTCTTTTTCTTCTCTGATTGCTGTGGCTGAAACTTCCAAAACTATGTTGAATAATAGTGGTGAGAGTGGGCAACCTTTTCTTGTTCCTGATCTTAGTGGAAATGCTTTCACTTTTCACCATTGAGAGCAATGTTGGCTGTGAGTTTGTCATATATGGCCTTTATTATGTTGAGGTAAGTTCCCACTATGCCTACTTTCTGGAGGTTTTTTATCATAAATGGGTGTTGAATTTTGTCAAAAGCTTTTTCTGCATCTATTGTGATTATCATACGGTTTTTATCTTTCAATTTGTTAATATGGTGTATCACATTGATTGATTTATGTATATTGAAGAATCCTTGCATTCCTGAGATTAACCCCACTTGATCATGGTGTATGATCCTTTTAGTGTGCTGTTGGATTCTGTTTGCTAGTATTTTGTTGAGGATTTTTTGCATCTATGTTCATCAGTGATATTGGCCTGTAGTTTTTCTTTTTTTGTGACATCTTTGTCTGGTTTTGGTATCAGGGTGTGGTGATGGTATCAGGGTGATGGTGGTATCAGGGTGATGGTGGCCTCGTAGAATGAGTTTGGGAGTGTTCCTCCCTCTGCTGTATTTTGGAAGAGTTTGAGAAGGATAGGTGTTAGCTCTTCTCTAAATGTTTGATAGAATTTTCCTTTGAAGCCATCTGGTCCTGGGGTTTTGTTTGTTAGAAGATTTTTAATCACAGTTTCAATTTCAGTGCTTGTGATTGGTCTGTTTATCTTTTCTATTTCTTCCTGGTTCAGTCTCAGAACATTGTGCTTTTCTAAGAATATGTACATTTCTTCCAGGTTGTCTGTTTTATTGGTATATAGTTGCTTGTAGTAATCTCTCATGATCCTTTATATTTGTTCAGTGTCAGTTGTTACTTCTTCTTTTTCATTTCTAATTCTGTTGATTTGAGTCTTCTCCCTTTTTTTCTTGATGAGTCTGGCTAATGGTTTATCAATTTTGTTTATCTTGTCAAAGAACCAGATTGTAGTTGGCAGGTGGATTCTTAACCACTGTGTCACCAGGGAAGTCCCCCATGTTGTCTTTTAAACATTCTTCACATGAAGACATCCCTTTTGTAGAAGTAGTACCTCTATATATATAGATTTCTATTTTTATTTATTGATTTTTATTTGGGATAGCATAAGCAATTTCTTTATCTTTACAGCTTTCAAAATTATTTTTAGCTACATCTGTAGTTGATGTACAATAAATAAGTTAATCCTCTTCCTGATGTTGAACATTTGTTTATTTATTTTTTTGTTTTTTTGTGCCCTAATGAATGCATTAAGCATTTTTCTTTCTACTGAACTATATCCATAGGATAAATTTCCAATAGTGGGTTAACTCTGCCATCAAAGGATATGAGAAGGTTTAAAATTTTTGAAATTTTTTTTCTAGGAGAGTTTTCTGGTACCTTCATTATTCCTAACAGTTCATAAAAGTTTATGGTTTTACCATGAACTTCTCAGCAATGAGAAATAACATCTTAAACTCATTCATATGCCTAATATATTATGTACAAAATGGTGCACCACTGTTGTTTTAATTTGTATTCCTTTGATTACCAGCAAAAATCAACTTTTCACAAATTATTATTAAGTATTTGTCCTCTCATTTGATTTACCTGGACATGTATTTTATTCATTTATCTGTTCATTGCTATATAAGTTCTTTATATACTGTACATGTTAATAGTTAATATAAAAAGCACTGTTTATAATATATCCTATTTGTAACACAGTTTTCGTCTCTTTCTTAGTTATGTTATGTTTTTATTGACACATTTTTAAAATTAGGATAATTTTAATGTACGTTTCTAGTGTAACATTTCTAATATGTTTATATCCGGTCTTACTATTTTTGAAAGTTATGTTATCCCAAATGACCCTAGGAAAAACAATCACTTACTTTATGATCCTATACAGATGATTAACCAGACTGGACTTTTTGTTTATTTGCTTTATTTATAAAAGTGAAAGGAGTCATACTTAATTATCTTCTAAGTGTCTTCTTGCTACCAAATTCTAAATCACTTTCTTGGACAAAAGGATGGATGCCCAGGCTAATTCCATGCTATTTTTTTAATCCATTTTGTCTTAGCCCAAATTGCACCAACCTTAGCCTTCCTTTTTATTAAAATTTAAAAATAAATACTATATTATAGATTTATATAATATGCAAGTTTTCTAATATTTTAGGTCCTTTGAGTGTTTTATCTTACTTCTGTACATGGAATTTTAGTGACAAAACTACTGAGTTTTTGTTATTTTTTTAATTTAAAACAGAATTATTGGATTCAATATGGAGGACGACAGGATGAGAATCAGTAAGTTCTCCATTTAGAATGTTTATTTGTAATGAGAAGAAATACTTAGAATCATATTTATTGTAAAGAACTTGGGCTCTATGAAATAGGCAAAGGGATATAATTAGAAGAGCTCTGAACTGGGAATTAGGAGTTCTGCATTCTGGTCCCGTATTTCCAAGGCACCTTAAATAATTTATCTTCCTCTCTGGGTCTCATGCTTTTCCTCACATCAAGGGGTTGAATCAGGTGATCTCTAATGGCTAAATGTTCTGTGACTCTAAATTAGAGAAAGTTAGATGCTGTTTTTGATTTTTTAATAGGAAAAAAACAATTAAATTATCTTTTTCATGCTAAATTTTCTTACTGCATTTATTTGAAAGCATCAAGCTCGGAAAGTTTTACAGCAAGCTAAAATATTAAGTGTCATGAACTCAATCAGAAATGAAGAAAACGCAATTTTTAAAATGATAGATGTCAGAAGTCAGTTTACATGTTCTGAGCATTTCAAGGAGTCATAGAATTTTGGAGTCACACGTTTGAGATTGTCCACTGAAAAAAATATGCACTCTAAAATTGAGAGTTACGTTTTTTTGTGTGTGTGTGTGGTACGCGGGCCTCTCACTGTTGTGGTCTCTACCGTTGCGGAGCACAGGCTCCAGACGCACAGGCTCAGTGGCCATGGCTCACGGGCTTAGCCGCTCCGCTGCATGTGGGATCTTCCCGGACCGGGTCACAAACCCATGTCCCCTGCATCGGCAGGCGGACTCTCAACCACTGCGCCACCAGGGAAGCCCAGGAGTTATGCTTTATTCAGTGGATTTTCTGAGGACTTCAAGCCCGGGAGACAGCCTCTCAGATGGCTCTGAGGGACTGCTCCCAAGAGTTAAGGGAGGAGCCAGGATGTATATGAGTTTTGTAACAAAAAGCGGACAGTCAGAATAGCAAAAGATTACTGTTAATTAAAGAAAACAAGACATCCCTAGTTAATTTAGGGTTTACGCTTTTCTATGTATGGGAAGATTTCAAGAGCCTGGGCTCATTGAAATCATTCCTTTGATATGCACCTCAGCTCTCTGGGGCCAGTGTCCTGTGTTTTCCCATCCTGAGTCCCCTCAGGGTGCACCGTTGAGGGGAGGCTGCAGTGCCTGACTGCTTGATGGTGTGTATCCTGTTTCCATCCTCAGTTCCTTCAGTGCTCACCATCAGGGGAGGCTGTAGTGGCTGATGGCTTGATGGTCGCAACATCCTTCATTTACTGATATGGCAGGTGGCATTCTTAGTCCACAAGATCTTGAAGTCCAGGTTATTATCAAAATCAGAAACTGAGGCCCTGACAAGGCAAAGGACTCAGTGTCTCACCATGAAGGACTGGCAGATCCAGACCTTCTTATTCAAAATCTTGTGGTCTTTCACTGAGCTTCAAGGGCTCAACCCCTGGGTGACCTCAAATTATTGCAAGGGATCCAAGAATGTATATGCATATTTGGATTTGCTCAATTTGTATATATTGAAAGGGCATCATGCTATTGTGTGTGTTCACAAGGTTTGACACAAACTCATGTCTTCTATCTTGGAATAGTCGAGCACCACTACACTCGGACATGATTTATTTCAATTCAACCATCTTTCAGTGATGCACTCTATATTCAAGACATATAATACAACACTCTGAGCATTGTAAACATGCATGTGACCATTGTTTCATGCTCTGTTGGTACTCAAAGTCTAATCTCAAGGGGTTTACATTATGGATACAATGAACTGTAATAAAGGTTGCTAAGAAGATTTAGAGAAGTGAAATAGAGCACACTCATTGGGAAAATAGAGAAGAGCTTCATGGAGGCAATGGCATCTAATTTGATCTTGAAAGATGTGGACTTGTGAAGCACAAAACTATACAATATGAAGTCATAGACTACCTGAGTAAGGTATCCTTTGCCTTTGAACATCTTTATTCAATGGGATATTGCTATTTCAACTTTTTTTTTTGAATGGGCAGGGTCCCTTCAGGAGTGAATGCGGAGGGGGCAGAAGTTCATGGATTACCAGCGCAGAAAAAGTCATCACCCAAGATAGACCGAGACCTAAGAGAGGGTAAGTATTGTTGCACTTTCACTCTTAGAAGGAGGGGAAGGGGAGGCTGGGACTTGGCCAGTTCTTACCCGGATCAGGGCAGAACCCATTTTCATTGAAAAATAAAGAACAGGACTAAACTACTCCAGTTCATAAAATTCTGCAAGCAAGTCTCAAAAACAAGAATGTCTCAGTCGTGTATATCACTACTTTTGGTTTTCAACAAAAGCGCTACCAAATTCACTCACAGGGGTCCTATGAGCTAGGCAGGGACTATATGATCATTGCCGTCCTCAGCTGAGTACCTGAGGCTTGGAGAGGTTACCTGGCTTACTTCTCTCACATTGGAGGGGCGTGCTAGAGAGCATGGAATAGACCGTGTATCGGGGGAACTTGAAAAGACAGGTCACATGGGATATTAGTTAACTTAAGATCCTTGAGGCACATATCTGATCAAGGCTTTGAGAAATCAGTAGAATTTAGATTAGATTGACAGAAGTGTGGAGGAAGCCATTCAAGTGGATGAAACAAAGGACACAAAAGGCTCAGAGATGGAGACAGCAGGATATTAGATGCCTGTTTACATAACCTCAGAATGACTGGAGCCACAGGTAGAGTGTTGCCAAACGTAGGTTTTAAATAGAGCCAAACATTGTTGTAATCATAACTTATTAGCAAGTGTAGTACTAACAACAGTAGTAATCCTTAACAATTATTATTACTTCTATATGTTTTACAATTTTCCCAGCATATTTATACACAGTTCATTTTAATACTGGCAGCATCTCCTGTGAGACAAGTGTCCCCCACTTCACAGGTAAGAAAACTGAGGCTCACAGAGATGTAGTGACCTACCCAAAGCCTCAGAGCTTGTAATAGGTTAAGCAGGCTTTTGAATCCAAATCCCATTTTCTGTTCTTCACCTGATGATGGAACATAGAAGTGTCTAGATATCTGAAATGTATCCCCTATTGATTAAATAATTGCAAGATAAGAAGACGTTTTTCAAAAACCTGCATTGAGAATAAGTACAGTCCCCCTTTCCCCAACAGGAGAGATGTCAGCACATTCCTCTAGTTGATTTGAAAACTTCTGGCTGTCTGCAGCTCTCACATTTCCCAGCCCTTTCCTTCCTCAGCTTCCAAGTCAGTTTGAGGCAGTAAACAGGATAATATGCTCATCTAATCTGACCTGGACCTCAGTTTGTAGTCACCAAGCCCAAGCTATTTTACGAGTGCCAGAGAGCTTCATGGTCAGCCAGAGTTCACGTTGCTTTTTAAGCTGAGAAATCACCCAGGAAGTACATGCCAGTAAGCTGCACTTTGCTGTAAACGTTTGGGAAGCTCCAGACAGTTGCCAAATTTCAAAGCATTTTTTTCCTGGCTACCAGGGGATCTGATGTCCAGCAACTGACTAAGAAGGCTAATGGGAAGAGTAGAACAGAAAACTACACAAGATGGAGAAAGGTCATGATTGACTGGGTGGCCAAACTCTATCATTTCTGCCATTGAATGCGCTAATGAATCATAGGATGTTCCCTGGGAACCTACTGGAAAGCCTTCTGTGCAGTCACTAGAGATCAAAATATGGTCTAAATAAAGAACAGTGGTAGACAAGAGGCAAAGTTCCCAATGAGAAAACACTTTCAACATCTTAGTTTGACTGAAAGCAGATGTCAGGGAGGCAAGAAAGGATGCGTGCTTCCAGATAGAATATATTTCAGCTTTTCTCATTTTCCACAAAGAGATTGTCATCTACTCTGGTTACCTAACAGTATTTAGTAGTATTCATACTGGATGTCTCCCGAGCATTAAGATGGGAGTGACTCAGGGCTACTGCACCCCAGAGCGACTCCAGCCCTTGGAATATGCATGTCATCTTATTAAAAACATCTGTCACTTATCCATTCTTCTTTCAACCACCAGTTTTCCAAAAGCCCTGCTGGAGAATAATCCCAGAGTCAGCGGGGGTAGAGTAGAAATAACTTTGAACTTGGAGTCAGGAAGCCTATCTTAGTCTGATGTTCTCCAGAGTGATGGGTAACTAGAGACTCACTCTCTCTGACCCTTATGGTCCTTTACCTGTAACAGAAGGATAGCAACTCTTTGGAGAGGACGAATATGAAAGTCTTTTGTAAACTGTAAAGGGCGGTGCTCATATAAGGGCTTGTTAGCACACTCCCGTCGTAACTTATATGACCTTGTCGTATTTATGGTAAAATATATCTTCTTGCCATGAGCCATAGGCAGTGAACACAAAAGAGCATTTTCCTGTAAGATTCCTCTTTATTGCAAATGGAGAGTCAGAGCCAGGCACATACTTTATGAATGAGAGAAGAATTAAGTTGTTTAACTAAATCTCCTTAGGCTGTGGTTAAGAGTTGGCTGAAGCTGTCAAATCAGATCCCAGGAACCACAACTTATTGGACTACATTTTTATTTTTATTTTAATGTTTTTCTCTGTCTGTTGTGCTACTAGTCATTTATAGGCTGGTAGACTTGCATTTTTGAATGGCAGGATTTATTTTTCCTTCTACATTTTTGTTTTCCTTTTGGTTAGTGGGTAGGTAGTTGCCTGTTTTTTGTTAAATGGATGTGTGGGAAACCTCTGTATGAAACTCTGTGCTTAGTGGTGGTTGTGCGAGCTGCATGAAAGGCAGATGTCTATACAGATTCTGCCCAAACCTGTTAGAATTTAGGTATTTTAGACTCTGTGTTGAGCTCTGTCCCTTCACCTGATCTTTGTATATTGCTTATGCCATGGTTGGGGAAATTGTCAATATCCCAGTAGCTCTCTTTTAAATATAATCCATTATGCCGTATGCTTATTAAGATGTCTCATTCGAACTTAACACAATATACCAGGCACATTTTAACAATTCAAACATGAGCATCATAATAATGGAAAATACTTATACAGAGCTTAAGCATGGTAGGCATTTTTCTGAATGTTCTAAAATAACTTTTGAAGTCATGTTTTGAAAATAAACTAATATATTTAAAGTGATACACTCTCAATATAGAAAATGAGAAAAACATGACAAAGTACAAACCAACCTAGTCCACTAAACCCTTGATCTGTCTTCCATTTCTATTCGAATTTTATACTAGAAAATTCTTTCCAGTGAACGTGCAAGTATCTTGTCTTTCTTGTTGAAGGAACGTCTCTCTCTGTGTTTCTGAATGGAAATGGAATATGCCATTCACTTTGGAATATTTGAGGGACGGTCTCAATGTAAACTATATAGATTAGAGCAACCTTTCCCAGACAAACTGTTTTTTGTTAAGAGGTCCGTTCCACGCTGTGAAAAAATTTAGCACAAAGGTAGCAGCTTACAATAACATACACTTACTATCTCACAGTTTCTGTGGGTCAGGACTATGGGGGTAGCTTAGCTGGGTGCATTGCTTCAGGGTCTGTCACAAGGCTCCATCAGGTGATGATCAGGGCTGACGTCTCTTCTAAAGCTGGGAAACTATCTTCTTCCAAGCTCAGATGACAGAATTCGATTCCTGAAAGCTGTTCTCAGTTTCTTGTTGACTGTTGGCTGGAGGATGCCCTCAATTCCTTGCCGTGTGAGCCTGTCCAATACAGCCACTTGTTTCATCAGACTATAAGCTGAGAAAGCAACAGAGTGAGTCAACCAGCAACATAGAAGTTGCAATGTTATGTAACCAATCAAAGACGTGATATCCCATCACCTTTGCCATATTCTATTAGTTAGAGGCAAGCTGCAGGCCCCACCCACACTTGAGGGAAGCAAAGTACACAAACCTATGAGTACCAGGAGGCTGTGACCATTAGGGGCCAACCTAGAGTCTCTCTGCCATAGGAAGGAAGGAGGGAGGAAGGAGGGAGGATGGGAGGGTGGGAGGGAGGGAGGGAGGGAGGGAGGGAAGGAGGAAAGAAGGGGAAGAGGGGAAGGAAGGAAATGAGGGAAGGAGGGAGGAAACAGGGAGGGAGGAAGGGAGGGAGGAAACAGGGAAGGAAGAAAGGGTGGGTATTGTGTTAATTTAAGGGTGAGAACGGCTGCATATTATATTGATATTTAGGAGATTCATAATGCCTGTTCACATATTAAAAGTTCCAAGAAGTCCTCTTAAATTTTGTTTACTCCAGTACTTCCCAAACATATTTGATCTATAAACTCTTTTTTCATTAACAACTTTTCTGTAGAACACAGTTTGAAAAACATTGAATTATAGGAGATATATAGATATAGATAGATATAGATATTTATGTATGTATTTTCTGTTCATCCAAAAGATTGATACTAAAACTGGGAGCTTGTGGATATATTCCTGGAATCCAAGAAATTCTGTATTTATAAATGTTGATGGCCATTTAAAAAATTAAGAGGAAAAAAAAAATAATAAGAGGGGCAACTAGTGGGTCATCTGAATAACCCCTTATAGCCAAGGACTGCCATGAGATTTCATACCTCAGTGGGTATGGATGCAGTTACCATCACATTGGCATCGGTTAATAACACTTCAATGATCAAAGACTAATAAGAATTGAAGTAGGACAAACTTATGAATAATGTATTAAGACCAGATGAAGGCTAAAATTCATTATGGTCCACTAAGATTCCACAGTAGTTTCAACAGAGAAAACTTGTAGTAGAATGAGTCATCACACACCAAAAGCACTCTGAGGAATGCTGGCTCAGAAGAACCAGGGCCAGATCACTCATTAGAATATTCATGTGGAACATTGCTTTTTAGTTTCCACAAAATAATATTAACCATTTTATTAATATTGTTAATTTGAATTTAGCTGGTTTTATGGTCTTGCTTTTATTTAATCTTGTAAATTGGTTTGGGTATGATAGTTGTATGAAGCTATAAAAATAAATACTGTACCTACAGTTTTATGATTGCAAACATGGAAGTAAAACTGCAGTACAAATAATTCACTGAAGCTTCTTAGGGAACTTTTGCTTTAACAGATAACCATACATTACTCAAGATTGAGAAACACTGTCCCATTATTTTAATATTCCATTAATCACGGGCTGTACTAACTCTTTTATCCCAACTGGCCTAATAACATTCAGTGCCATTCCCTAGTTTGACTAATCTGTTTTAAAGCCAAAGAGTAGACATCAATTTCAGTTGTCTCCTTCTCCTTCAATGATGTGTTTTAGACCAGTGTGCTGGTGACCATTGCCCAACTGGGGGGGGGATGGGAGGAGCCCTCCTCACCCCCGTGCCCTCCATGGTGAGCTGCCCTTGTTGACAGGCATCAGGTCCCTTAGGAGGAATATTATAAAGAGGAGAAAAACAAGTTTTACTTTTCTATTCAGTTTTCTGCTTCAAGGTGTTTGTACTTTGCTACACTGGAAGATTTCCTCACCATCAGAGGCTTTGTCCATCAGTCCTATTCTCTATGAGGAAAGAACCATGTCAGGTCTAGATTTTGTAATTTTGCCACCAAAACATAGCCCCAAAGCATCATGCTTTGAAGAGCCAATATGGAGCTAATTTTATAAAGTTGGAAGCTCTGTCCAGTGAGGGAGAAGGTGCCTACAGGAAACTCTCCTGTGGGGGAGAGAGCAGAGAAAAAGAGATATTCCAAAAGTCAGACCATCCAGAGTCAGTAGGTGGTGGAAAGAAGACTGGAAAGGAGTCAGGTGACTTGGTTATGACTGTCCTGATGGGCATTTATTCCCTGAGTTACTTGGTGAAGGTTTTGCTCTAGATACCGGTGGAACTGAGGACACAAACATGTCGTCAAATAATTTATTTCTCTCTTTGTTTCTTTCCTTTTTTTCAATTGTTTGGTTGTCCTGCTATCTCTTTAAAAAGTCTTTACCTACCCTGAGGTCATGTCATCCAGTAATTGCATGAGATGTTGTGGCAGAGGTAGGAACCCAGGGCTGTGGAGAAGGGAGGGGCCCACTGCTGAGAAAATTCTGGAAAGTCTTCAGCGAGAAGAATCCTATGAGATGCCCAGTCTGTTTTGCAGGATCATCCCTGGAATCAAGTGGAAAAAAAAACAGCTTATCAATCCCCAAATCCTATACAAATGTAATATATTAATTACAACATCATGGGGAAACCTGGTAGCCAGACATCTGCTTTTTTCTTGAATCCATATTGCATTTCTCAGGCTTCCAGATTTGTAATTTGTCTTTGCGTTCCTAAATATTCGTGAGGAAACTGACTCCTGAACTGCACGTTGAAAGCTGTTGGGTGTTCTGTGCTTCCCGCCTTGGGGACAGAGGTAACAAGGACAACCATGTGTTTTGTCCCTGCAGGTGGCCCTCTGCTCTATGAGAACATCACGTTCGTCTACAACTCCGAGCAGCTGAACGGGACTCAGCGCGTCCTCCTGGATAACGTCCTGTCAGAAGAACAGTGCCGGGAGCTGCACAGCGTGGCTAATGTGAGGACCGGCAGCCCTGCTGTGCTGATCTGGCCTGAGCATGAAAGAGCTTTGGTCCTGGACTTACTTGGAGCCAGGAAACCAGGCCTGAAACGTTACTTTCTTTAGGAGAAGGACATTGATTGTGGAAGCACTTTCATAGCCTTTGGGTTGGGGTGATTGTAGTTTTGTCCAGCTCTGGACATAGCTCTTGGGTCTGGAAGAGCTAGAGGCTTCATTCCTAGGACAACTGTATCCAGCATGTGCCCTGCCTATCATATAAAGTCGCTGGGAAAAGTCTCTTTATTTTTATCAATAATTAATCAATATATTAATTATTTATGTTCTACTTATTTCTACAGAAAGCAGTGGCACCATTTTATAATGAAAATGCGGGGTGAAAGTTAAATAAAGATGCCTCTTTTGGTTGGAAGAATTAATGATACCGGAATCCTAGAATAAAATGGAGACGGTTCTGAGTATTGACTTTGGTTCTCAGCTTTCTGGCAGTCAAGGCAGAAAGGGAGATGGGATGAATTCGTTATCCTCATTAGTAAAGCACCTTGTATTTTGCTTCTAGGGAATCATGCTTGTTGGTGATGGATACAGAGGAAAAACTTCACCCCATACACCCAATGAAAAGTTTGAAGGTGCAACCGTCCTGAGAGCACTCAAAGTAAAACTTAACTTCTTTTGGATTTGAATTCCTAAGGGTCAACCCAGGATCTTCTGGGAATGGCAGATACAGGGAAGAGAAAGGTTTAAGATATGGACCTATCAGCTCATTGAAGGGAGCAAGTATGAAATGGCACCTTCATTGTTTTTAATCACTCCTTCATTCCTCCATTCGGTTATCAATTGATCAAACTCTATTTCCTAGATTGGCATCTGACAAATAATACACAACCCCCTTGTCCTCAAGTAGCTCAAGGTCCAATGGTGAAAACGTACTCAAAAAAGTTATCAGTCTGTACTGCGAGAGGTGTTTTTGTAGAAGAGTGAGGAAAGTGTTCTGAGAGGAGAGGAGAGGGATAATTAGCTCTCAACTTTCCCTCATTTTCCTAAACCAAATCCGCAAGTCTGTAGTAGTATTCCCACGAGCCAACAGAGAGATGAGCATCCTATATTGGCTTAATAAAACCTAGCATCTGTTTTCCTCCAGCCTTCCAATCAACCCGGTAGTTTCTAATATTCTTCTTTTTCTTCAGTTTGGTTATGAAGGCCGAGTCTCCCTGAAGAGTGCCCGTCTGTTTTATGACATCAGCGAGAAGGCTCGAAAGATTGTCGAATCCTATTTCATGCTGAACTCAACCCTGTATTTTTCCTATACACACATGGTCTGCCGCACAGCCCTGTCTGGTGAGATTCCAGAATCTGAACATGTTCCCTTTTACCCACAGTGAAATGAGAAAGAAAACAATGCAGAACAAAGCTCTGTGAACATGTCAGACTAACGGTTCAGAAGAGTTCTACATTTCTAGAACAAAAGAAGCTTACTCACTCTGATTTTTCCCTTCCCTCTTTTTCTACTTTGCTGGTTCCCTAAAGTATTAGAAGACCATCACGCTGCCTATTTTCCCTTTCAAATCCATTTCTTCTGCTTGCTACCATCACACAGAAAAATCCCTTTCTGCTCTAGGTTTCACTTTTCAGGGTTCAAGAACCTGGAAATTACAGTCACCATTATGCCCACCAGCATTGAGGGGAAGCATAGAAGATAAAAAGGATTGTTGAAAGAAATGTTTTCAAAAGGCAGAGACCTCCTCACTCCCTGGCGTCACTATTTTTTTCTCTACATCTTCTCTTCTATACCCTCCTGAGGAGGAGGGGGGGAGAGAATGTCACAGAAGTAGACTTTTCCACTTGTGAACCTTCAGCTGCATCAAATCTTTTCTTTTCTTAATTTTTTTTTTTTTTTTTTTTTTTTTTTTGTGGTACGCGGGCCTCTCACTGCCGTGGCCTCCCCCGTTGCGGAGCACAGGCTCCGGACGCACAGGCCCAGCGGCCGTGGGTCACGGGCCCAGCCGCTCCGCGGCATGTGGGATCTTCCCGGACCGGGGCACGAACCCGCGTCCCCTGCATCGGCAGGTGGACTCTCAACCACTGCACCACCAGGGAAGCCCAAATCTTTTCCTTTTGACGTTTGCATTTTATCCTCATCCTTTGACTGCCCCACACAAAGTACAGCCCATGAAATGCATGGAATTTCTGCATGTATATTTATATCGGAGAACTTTTATAGCTGAAGAGACAGGTGTGACTTGCCTACAGTTTTTTACATCAAGTTCATATCGAAGCAGGACCAGAGTCTCTTCACGGTGCTTGCCCAGCGTTCTTTAGCCTGCTCTGAGTTCTGATCCTCAGAACCAGCCACAGGAGAAGACAGATTGCCAGCTTTGCTCTTGGAGGTTACGGCATTCAATTTCTCATGCTTCCCTGTTCCCTTTTCTGGCAGGTCAACAGGATAGAAGAAATGACCTGAGTCATCCCATCCATGCTGACAACTGCCTGTTGGATCCAGAGGCCAATGAATGCTGGAAGGAGCCTCCTGCTTACACATTCCGGGACTACAGGTACCGCCAGCATCTGATTCAGAACCAAGCTTTTGCCCAATAGTTATCAAAACCCCATGGAAACTAGAAAGCTGATCTGTTTTGCTTGTCATCACATTCATCTCAATGAAGCAGAAATGCTCAAATAATCTTCTGAAGCGGCTGCCACAACTGAGAAGTGATTTCAGCATATCATATTTTTATCTTAAAAATCCCTGCACGATTTGTTGCATCTTATTCCACAGAATGCCCATTTTGTTTTAATATAAAAAGTAAAGTTTATGGTTTTTTTTCTCACTTGGCTTTTATTTAAACATATTCCTTGTGGTATATGTATTAATATCTCAGTCTGAGAACACAGGGTGTGCGTCTCAGCAGGCATAAGGGATCACAGCACATCATTTATCTATGTCTGCATTTTGTAAGTAAGAAACTGAAAACTGAGGACAAAAAAGTTTTGTCTTATTGAATGATATTTTACTGTGTAAAGAGTCAGTTGTAGTCATCATGTATATAACGTGTTAATTATTACTACACTGTGCTCTATACAAACATGTTTATTGAGCGCCCCCTATCTGCAAGACTTGGATACACCCCTTAGATCTCTCCAGCTACTTACGGAAAAAATACATCCTTTTGACTTACTAGTATAAAAGGAAAGAACAGAGTTTTAGATTCTGTGGGCGAGATCAAAGGGCTAGATTAAACCTAGCTAGATTTTATTTGGAGGAGGTGAAATGATAGATGAAGTTTGACGTATAATTAAAACTTTAACCTGAGTGGAATAAATAAATACTTCAGGGTTATGACCCTACATCTGATCTTACTCTTGAAGGTTAGGAGGGTCAATCATTTTAACGTTTAGTTCAGAGGAAACTTACTAATCAGGCTGGTCAGTTCATGCCCAGTCTGCAGTATTCTGCGGTGATGTTGTGTAGTCATATAGGAGTACAAATTGCTTCCCTTTCTTCTTACAGTGCTCTCCTATATATGAATGATGACTTTGAAGGAGGCGAATTCATATTCACTGAGATGGATGCCAAAACTGTGACCGTAAGCAAGCCTATTCTTGCAAATTTATCTAGCATTTTTAGTCTCAATTTTGCCATTTTCCAAAGACTGCTGGATTTCAAATATTTCTGAGCTTGAGAATTCATGAGGTGGAGAGAGATCCAGTAAATGTATACATTATAAAATGTTAGAAATGGAATCATCAATAAAAATCTTCTTTTCCTTTTTACAGATGGGTAATTTAAAGAATATATATTAAGGATCATATAGTTAGTTTGTGTTAGACTTAGAACCTAGGTCTTCTGATTCTTTGCCAAGTAATCTGATGGGAACCTAAAAACACCTATTCTTAAATCACCCACGACTATGACAAGTCAAATGACTCTACAGAATGGCTTTCAGGTACCCTGGTGCTCTGTATGTTAGGTGAGCATTGGCTTCCATACCCCTCATTATCCAAATTATGATATGCGTGTGTATATATATATGTATACATATATATACATATATATATATATATAAAATTCTGATAGTAAGTAAACCTATACTTGAAAATTGATATATACACATTCACACAGACACACGTGTTATATATTCATACTTTGGATGAGATTCTAAACACACCTTCGTAGATCAAAAATCAAAAGTTAAACTCAACCACCATCTTCCTAAGCAAACTAATGCCTTTGGACAACCAGCCTACTGAACACATATAAACTGTATAGCCAGAATCTTTGGTTTTTAAGCCGAACAGCATATGCCATGGTAGAAAAAAGAGGTTTTCCGATTGAGGAGATAATTGAATTATAAGTAGATTATGAGATATCTCTTTCCTCTATACAAAATCAAAATAGTTGAGACATGTATGTGATAGATTTCAAGGATTTTGCATTATGTAAGCTATTTCCACAACTTTTTTCTGCGTTTTATTTCTTTCCCCTCTTATTTTGTACCCTTTTCTTGGTCTCATTCATGGCATACTACCAGGGTGTAAGCAAATGATATAAAAACGATGTATTACTGGACTTAAAGGGAAAACCTATGGGAATTCTGGTTAAAATTGTCCAGAAACATTGATCTAATTAAGAACAATATTTCATACACTTTAATGTACTGTATATTTAAAAGGTCATGATGCCTCACACTCTTTTTTGTGAAAAGCTTAAATATTATCATGGGAGTATTTTGATGCTTCATGATTTGGGAAATTAAATCAAGACTGATGATCCAGGCTCAGTTTAAATGCCAATACAAAAATATCAACTTTTGATAAGCCTCTGTGCAGAAAGCATTTGATTTCTGAGCTCTGCTAACAGGTTCAAAACTGCTTGAATCTCACACAATTGGAAAGAAAATCAGGCGGTGGTTGAAAAGATTTCTTTGCTTCTGCGCCATCTAGTGGCCATATTTGGAAATGTTCAATGTTTGAAAGTAAGTAAGGCGGGAATATTATGGATATGTATGAATCATAAATGAATCATTAAATATGTGTGAATTCACCAATTTTTGAATTAAAATTAACTGTAATTCTGCTTTTTAAAGATGTGAAAGCAGATGCTACTCCTCTTTAAAAGATTTATACTTTTAAGATAAAGATGCAGCTATTTTTAAAAGTACTGAATCTAACCACCACCATCCCCTAAAAAAGTAAAACTAATTTAAACAATGTTTTAATGAAAAAGCTCCAAGTTGAGAGATCTATGTTCAAAAATTAGTTCTACTTCAGATTAATGCATATGGTAGAGTTTTGGGAGCATGTTGTAGATAATTAAAATTCTTAGTTAACCAGTGCCAATAGCAAAGAGTAATGGACAGTTTTCCTTTTCAGTTTTCCCTCCCTTGATTCTGGAGGGAAAATGGGAGCAGGGAAATGCCCCAGCTTTGTGCTATGCAAGGAAGAATAGTCTCCTAAGTTCTTTACTTCGGAAAAATCTGGAAATTGTAGAATTACTGAATGGTGGCTGAAGATGTACATTTATTCAAGGCAAGTACAGCACAAAGCCTTCTCTGACTTTAATCATCAGTTAGATGCAAATCAAAAGGAATTTTCTTTCATCATACTTGGAAGAGCCATGGATTATTTTCGACAGCAGCATATTTGTGAAACTTGGGTATTTCGTTATTTTGGTTTCTCTGTGCAAGTTTGAAAAAGATAAAATCCAATGAGTTCCATTTGCTTCATGAAAAACTAAACTCAGTGGGGCTGTGTTCCAAACGTATGTTTACAATCATTTAAACTTCAGAATACATTTTCCCTTAGAAGCAATGTCATTAGTGGAGCTTGTTTATTCCTCCGCATACCTGATCTATGAGAGGTGATGCTCTCCATTTGATAAGATTAGTCCTTTGTGACTCCACATACCTGCAACCAATCCCAACCGCTTCAGGCAATGGATAGCTTCTTTTCCCAAAGTTCTTCATGTGTAAACATATTTTCAATTCTTCCATCAGAGACAAAGCATTAAATTGTTCCCACAGCCTCTCTTTAGTATTGTAAGATGTTGATGCCAAGACTCTAATCACGTAGAAGCAATGGCAAGCACGTGTGGATAAGTAAGCCCTTGACCAGCACCAGGGAATGAGCAGCTCAGAAAAATTGAAATTAGATCCTAAAACCATGCGTATAGGAAGGCTTTCCTGTCCTGCTTCATATGTCTTCTAGTATTAGTTAACTTGCTGTTTCTGTGTGAAAATGCACAACAAATTCCTGCTCCAGAAACACAAAATCGGATTGATGCTGGAGGCACCAGTAACTAGGAACCTAGATTCACATCAGAAAGTCACTTTGATGAAGCTGCTTGAGAAAAGCAACTCTCTCTAGCAAAGACAAATCAACTCCTCAATTATCGTGAACAGAAGAGTAACCCAGAAAGTGACTGCTTTTCTCTGCTCTTCCTTTTAACACACACACACACACACACCGCACACACACACACACACACACACACACACACACACATACCCCTCAGGATCTTTGACTACTCCGCTTACCTTTGACCTTCCACAAGTTCGTCACACAGTCTGGGAGTACCTACGTTAAGTAGCGTCCAAGGACTTCAGGAAATCTTCCAAATATTCCTCCTGAAGCTGGCAGTGGAAAAACTTAGCCGATCCCATTTTATGGCGAAGGGGACCAAAGGTTCTTCTAATGGTCATATATCAACTCAAGTCAATTCAGAAAATAGCTAGTTAGAACTGGTCCATCTTATCAAATAGTACAACGATTGGTGCCACTTTCTTGCTTTTATTTCTAAGCTGTACTATGGAATAAGTCAGGTTTCTGTGTTTCCCAAGAAAGAAAAATGAACTCTGCTTAGAGCAGACACTTTATTCACGGAAGCAAGGCCCCTAATATTCCATTGCTTCAGCTTACTCAGTTTGGAGAGCCTGCTTGTTTGATCTAATGCTCTGGCTCAGGGCCCCCAGCAGTGCCTCTTTCCCTTGTACCCTGTCCTACCTAATCAGTAGTGGACAGCTCCATCTGAGCCAAGCTTGGAAGGGCTGTGCCCATCATTCCAGAGCCCTGGAGGCCATGGAATTGGTCACCTAAAGGGGTGGTGTGTTCTGATCCCTGGAGGTATGAAAACATTGGCTAAGGACTACTGGGCAGGAATATTGTAACAGGAATTAAAGTATCACATGGGATTAGACTTGACTTTTAAAAAATTTTGTATTATGAGAAGTTCACAAACCATAAATGCACAATAAGGAATTAGAAAGGGTGCCTCCAAGGAACCACTACCTAGGTCAATTATAAGAATTTGCCAGCACTCTACATGTTCCCTTGATTTGTTTTTGTCATTCCACAAATATTAAATGTACATCTACTTAGGCCAGATATTGTGCTAGTGCTAAAATTAGAGATGTGAATTAAAAGAGAGAGCCTTTGCTTCATGGAGTTTACCAGCCACCAACATAGCATGTATTGAGCGATTGCCATTTGCCATGGACTGTGCCAACCGTTTTACCTGATAACTTTATTTTCTGAATTAGGTATTGTTTTGACCTTATCTTTGTTTTACAGTCGAGGAAACTGAAGCAACTTTCAACCCCAGGATTCCATTAGAATGATAGAGAAGGGGGATTGCAGAAATGGTAACAGTATAGGAATTGAGAGTCAAACTTTCACTCTCTTTCTCAGGCCTCTATAAAACCAAAGTGTGGGCGTATGATCAGCTTCTCATCTGGAGGAGAGAACCCGCATGGGGTGAAGGCAGTCACCAAGGGCCAGAGGTGTGCTGTGGCTCTGTGGTTTACCTTGGACCCACTCTACAGAGAATTGGTGAGTTTCTGACCCACCCAGAAAGCCACTGAGACATCCTATAGACCTGCTTCATGAACTGATTTATCGGAAAAGCCCTTTTGATCCATAACCCTTCAGGGATCTTAGAGATCATGGGGAAAAAACCAAACCAAAACAAAACAAAAACTTTAACAGAATCCTTTCTGTCTGGTTTCCAACACTGGCTCTGTTTTCTAAGCAAGAACAAATTTTGTTAATCAGATCCGTAACCTAGCAATTACGCATTTGATGTTTGTAGGATGAGTTTGAGGAAAAGAAGGGCTATGAATGCAGTTCTTAATCAGATGAGTTCTTAGAAGTGAAGCTTTGCAGAAATAGACATCACAGCCATATTTGGCAGTCTCTAATTAGTCTTGAGTTTATTGATAAATTGTCGCATCAAGAGAGAGGAATCATTTTTTACTGGTCACTGGGAAGACTGATCTGTTTTCTCAACAAATCCTTTAAAAGTTCACTGAATAATTTATGAAACATATGTAGAAGAGGGTGAGGACACCTGAAAGTTTATCATTTACTACTATTAAATTAAATATTAAAATGTTGTTATTATTCTATTGGAAGTAGCTAAGGATACTTAGCCCGGGTAATAGACCGTGATCACATCCTTCTGGATGCTGTGGGCAGAGATTATGGTGTCTGTCTGTGAGGCTGCAGAGGGATGAATTAAGACCTCTGGATACAAGCCCCTGGGAGGAAAATCTAGGCTCAACATAAGGAATAACTTTCTAATTGTCAGCACTATTTGGTGGACTCGTCTTCTTTGGAAGTATTGAGTTTCTTGTCACTGGACGGCTCCAGTCAAAGCCTCAGCAACTGCTTGGCATGGAACACTGAACCTGAACCTGAACCTGAAACTTCATGGCAAGGGCTAAACCGGATGACTTCAAAGTCTCCTCCAGCCTTGAGTCTTAATGAAGCTATGAAATTCTAGTGTTGAAAATGGCATTCTAATCAAATTTCCTCTTTACATCCCTAAATTGAATCCAATTTCATCAGAAACTTTAAAATGAGTTTCTCTTTCTCATATACTTTTTGCCATCAAACCTGACTCCGTTTTTAAGCCATATCCCCTAAGCATTCTTTCATATATTTCACAAATGTTTATGGAAGATCTACTCTGTGCCTGGAAAACTCACTAGGTAGGCCCTGGGGGTACACAGTTGAACAAAGCATAGCTTTGGCCACGAGGAGCTTGGAAAGGCTGAAAAGCAAATGACGGGGAGAAAACAGCAGTCTGCATTTGCAGGGGGATAGCAAGGAAGACTTACGTATATAAGCGCAATCCTAAGAGGGCAGAGAATGATAGCCAGCCACAGAAAGAGATAAGAATGGTCCTGACAGAGGGAGCAGAGCAGGGAGAGATCTGAAAACTTCACTTCCTTCACCTGTAATTCCTCTCTCCTCCTGTGTCTCCACATCCACAGTGTCAGCGTTCCTCCACATTACTCCTTCTGGACTAAGGAAGCTAGGTACCTGAGTACGCAGTACAGCTATCACATTGTTGAAAAATTGCCTCGCCCTTTTTTCTCTTTAGTGTTTAATTCAATAAACATTTAACCTGTTTTATTATTCATTACCTCAGCCCTCTCTCCCAAGATATTTTTTATATCTAAATAAGCTAACACAAAGTTCTCTTTGAGCCTTGCTAACCTGGCAAGTACAGAGTTAAGAAAGTTCTTCAATCTCCAGGCTGTGGCGACATCTAGTGGTCACAGACGAAAATGACCAGAGCCTCTGAGGCAACTGCTAGAAAATTTTGCCTATGACGTGATTCCCAGACTTTGGGAATCAACTGGCGATCTTTACAAACTATTGACATTTTGTCTACCACCCTTGGAAATGCTGGGTTAATTGATTTGGGCTGTAACCTGAGTGTCGGAAGTTTTAAAAGCTCTCCAGGTGATTTCAATGTGCAAAAAAATCTTCAGAGTCCCTGAGTTAGGCGTCTGCTCTCAGGTTGCATCCCTGGGCAAAGAAAGCCTGCCTATCAATACATCGTGAGAACTGGCAGACTTCCATGCTCATAGATTAGTTAAAAGGCACTGAATTCTCAAGGAGTATTTAGCAACATACACCGGTAAGGATGCCCAATATTAGAAGCTTCAGTTGTTTGTATAGAGACTTGCAGCTCTTAAACATCTTTCCTTTCAGGACGTACATGACAACAGTCTCCTGTGCATTCAGATTGCAACATTTTGTATCTACATCAGTTTGCTAATCAGCAAGATGTTCTCCCCATATTCATAAAAGTAATACCCATTTTATTTGGACATCAAGACAGTTTAGTTTTCTGTTATTCAGTATATTTGGTCCTTGTAGGTGCCTTTTGGTCAACGTTATGCTCAATTACAAGCTCTTGAATACAAGAGGCTTTGTTTCCAAGTCATAAAATGTTCTTTATATAACTTACTATGCTGGATATTGTGCTAGGGACTACCTATAGGAGATACAAACTAGATAAGACATAACTTTTATTTTCAGGGAGCTTAAAGTCAAAGTGAAGAGATAATACAGGGGCCTGAGTAATAAAAGCATAGCAAAGTTCAGTAGGAATTATTAGAGGCAAAAATGCATGGTGGGGACTTCCCTCATGGTCCAGTGGTTAAGAATCCGTCCTGCAATGCAGGGGACACTGGTTCAATCCCTGGCTGGGGAACTAAGATCTCACATGCCGCGGCCCATACGCCACAACTACGGAGCACACGGGTTACAACTAGAGAGCCCGCATGCCACAACTAGAGAAGCCCATGTGCCGCAATGAAGAGCCGGCACACTGCAACGAAAGATCCCACATGCAGCAACTAAGACGAGACACAGCTAAAAATAAAATTAATTAATTAAAAAAATGCATGGTGTTTAGGGGATAGAAAGAGGAAACCAGGAAACGCTTCATTGAGGAGATGGCATTTGACATGAGCCTTAAAAGATGAGCATGATTTCCTTAGGGAGAGATATTTTAGACAGGGACAGCCCTTCATCCACTTCTGTATTTATTCATCAACTATAATACTCCCTTGCCAGATGTGTTGAGCTTTTCTGGACACAGGAAAAACAACAGTGACCAAACATGACAAGACTCCCTGCTTTCATGGAGCTTACCTTCTAGTGAAAAAAGACAACAAATAAGTAAAAGAATAAATAATTGAGGGATTTTCAGATAGTGAGAAATGATGTGCGGGAAAGAGAACAAGGCAACTGATCTGAGAGTAAAAAGAGCCGGGGGTGAAGTGTGAGGGGCCTCCAGACAAGTGACAAGAAGAAGCTAACCGTGGTAAAGGTCTTCGGAGGAGTATTCCAGGGGGAGAAGAGGTTGTAAAGGCCCAGAGGCAAGAAGGAGCACAGAACAGTCAAGAAGCAAAGAAATCCAGGGTGGCCAGAACAGGGCATGCAAGGCGGAGAGCGGGCTGAAAAGAGGGCACAGAGGAGGCGGCGATCGGATGGACAAGCTGCTCAAGAAATATGAATTCTACTCTAACTGTACAGGGGACGCGATATTCCTTCCTCACCTCCCCCAGCCCCAGGAGTTACAGGAGAGGAAAGATTACTGTAGCTAACGCGTCGTAGACTAGAGTCACGATAAAGACGGTGAAAGGATGTGGGCGATTGGAGATGCCATTTGGAGGTAGACCAGCTGGGCCTGTTGAAGGATTGGTGTGGGGATAAGAGAAAGCATAGGATACAGTGGAAGCATCCTTTAAATCCTAGGGGCACTTAACCTGGACTAGGATGAGGAAGTCCTTCTCAGAGTGCTGTGTTCAGAGACCTTTGGTAAGTCAGGAAGGTGGAATGTAAGGTGAGGCGAGAGGGGAAGACAAGGTGAGCTGAAGAAGAGAGAAAAGTCAGAGTCCTTATAAGCACATCAAGGAGGTGGGACCTGGAGTCTTCCCTGGTGGTGCAGTGGTTGAGAATCCGCCTGCCAATGTAGGGGACACGGATTCGAGCCCTGGTCTAGGAGGATCCCACATGCCGCGGAGCAACTGGGCCCGTGAGCCACAACTACTGAGCCTGCGCGTCTGGAGCCTGTGCTCCGCAAGAAAAGAGGCCGCGATAGTGAGAGGCCCGCGCACCGCGATGAAGAGTGGCCCCCGCTCGCCGCAACTAGAGAAAGCCCTCGCACAGAAACAAAGACCCAACACAGCAAAAATAAATAAATAAAATAATAAATTCCCACCCCCAACATCTTCTTAAAAAAAAAAAAAAAGGCGTCCCTGGTGGCGCAGTGGTTGAGAGTCCTCCTGCCGATACAGGGGACGTGGGTTCGAGCCCCGGTCCGGGAAGATCCCACATGCAGCGAAGCGGCTGGGCCCGTGAGCCATGGCCGCTGAGCCTGCGCGTCCAGAGCCTGTGCTCCGCAACGGGAGAGGCCACAACAGTGAGAGGCCCGCGTACCGCAAAAAAAAAAAAAAAAAAGAAGATCCGACCTGGAGCGTGGAGCAATGGGAACCCACGTGAGGGTTGTGAGCAGTGAGCAGGAAAGGGTGGGGCTCGTGATTCAAGTGCAGAGAGTCCATCAGAAGCAAGTGGGAGGGGGTGTGAAACAGATCCGTTTGGAAGCTGCCGCAGTAACTGAGTTAAGAGATGATGAGAGCGTAAACCCATGGTCCTCAAGCAGGAGCGATTTTGCGTCCTCTACGGCACATTTGGCAACATTTAGAGACATGTTTGGTTGTCACGACTTGGGGCCAGGCATGTGCCACTGGTTACCTGTAGTAGGCAGAAGCCAGCGATGCTGCTAGACATCCTACAATGCACAGGACAACCCACCCAACAGAGTTATCTGCTCCAAGACGTCAGCCGTCAAGGCTGAGAAACAGTGGCCTGAAGTAAGGCGACAGTATGTGCACTGCAAAAAAGAGGGGGCAGAACAGAGAGGACTGGTGACTTATCAGATCCAAGAAACCCTGGTCAGGGGGAGCAGTGGTGGTCTCTACTGAGAGAAGAAATATGTGAAGAGGACAGAGTAGGCCTGTGGGGGAGAAAATGGTGAATTCAGCTTGAACACTGACCTGGAGAACTGAACTGGAGATCTCGGTGGGACCACAAAGTAGCAAGGGAAGCCAGCAGTTGAATATACAAGATTGCTTGGCAAGAGAGAAATCTTGGAAAGTAATTGCTCAGGACATAGGGAAGTTAAGAGAAGGTACCCGGGTAGGGATGGAGATGAGGTTTCATTCTTAGCCAGATTTAGCACCCATCCATGTACAGATGGATGCCTGGAAGTGTTGAGGAAGCTTCTGCCACTGATTAGTACGCTTGTAACAGCAATGTGGAAATTGTCTTTTTTTGCAGGAGCGAACACAGGCTGATGAAGTGATCGCGATCCTGGATCAAGCACAGCAAGGGAAGCACAAACCAAAGATCAACCCCAAAGATGAGCTATGAAAACGAGAGAAAGAGTGTTCTATCAGATATTTATATAAATTGTTAATCTTATGAGAACCTTTTTATTTTTGTACAGAGCCACGGTATATATTAACAGGTTACTATGAGTCACCAGATCTCCCTTCTGTGCCTAAGGATGCTTGCTTTGCTTTGCCCCTCTCGGTCTTTGTGTCTTGGTTTTTCAGCAGGTCATCTCTCAAAGCCCAGTCACGCCCTCCCCACCACACACACACACACACACACACACACACACACACACACACACACACACACACACTTCATTTGCTGTAGATCCTAAAACTCAAGCAGAAAGAGTCAGTCCATTCTTGGCGAGACAACAGCTCCCAGACATGCCCACGTCTAAAGTTAGCATGTGATTTGAACTCAGAAGGCCTTCCTGGCTCTGTGCCTTTCAGCCACCATCTCCCCCAGGGCTGATGGCCATGAGTTTGAGTCTGAGGAATCTCTGGTGAGGTCAGAACTGCTTCAGGTATTGCTGGCTTGAGGGCCCCCAAGCTCTGCAAAGGAACGACTCTGATGAGGACGGCGTGAGACGGGGGAGCTCAGCCTTCCCAGGGCCTGGGTGGAGTTTGTGACTCTGGTGTTTTCAGCAGAAAGCACCCTTACACTGGAAACTTCAATTCGCCCTGCAACCGGGTGCCAGAAAGGACTGCCCGAGGAGTTGTGTCTTTAAAAAGGTTGTACAGGGGTTGAAGTGGCATGGGTCTTCATCCCAGTGACTTTGGAAGGAAATCTTTAATCCCACCTGCATCAGGGCACCATGGCCACGTTGCCTGAGAGTGGGCTCCACTGTTGAGAAGGTGTGTCTTGTTCTTCAGCAAGAATAAAATGGATTTCTGATTGATTCCACTCTCCATCTGCATATATTTTGGGGGCCCCTTCTCTTTGGTGCTCTCCAGCTCACGGATTTTAGTGCTTGTATCTGATTTTTTAAATAAAGGGAGCCTTCTTTTAATATTTGGCGTTTATTTTTCTTCCCCCAAATGTTTCGTTTGTCTCCAGGTAATGGTTTTGTGATCCCCCAGGAGCTTTGGGGACCACCTGGGGTAACACTGGGCCATGGCTAGCTTTGCTGGCAGGTGCTTTGGGGCCGCAAGAAGGTGGGAGCATTACTTGTGAAGAAACAGATGGTTAGCAAACAGGTGTTAATCCAGAGAACATCTGGTCCTTGGTGTGAATTCTAAGGAAGACACTGCAGAGACAATGTTTTGGGGGGTGGGGACTGAGGTTGTTCTAGCTGAGGGAGTCTGCTCCACTAACCCATGGGAGATCGTCTGCCTCTGTGATGGGCAGTGGTAGAGGTTGTAGCCCTTAAGAAAACCAACAGATAAAAGCATTTTCTTAAAATCACATTTACTTTCTGCCATTTATGATCTTGGGTGCTGGTAAGAACATTCATCCTTTGAGACTGAAAAATTGGGTCATAATGATTTATGTGCCATCTGTTTTTCACCCAACCTTCTGGCTGCATTTTCATCATGGGAGAGTGAAAAGAGCATCAGATTATAATCCCAGCCTGATCAAATATGCTCTGCTGTGTGACCTGGAGCTACTCTCTTTCCCTTTCTGGGCTTCAGTTTCCTTCTCTGAAAATGACATCCTTGGCTGTCATTGTTTCCAAAAGCCCTCCCTCTTGCTCTAAATACAAAACAAAGCTAAAATGAAACAAACCATAAAACTGATTTTAGAAATACTCACAAATACAACCAAATTTACTTCTACCAACTTTTTCAGAATTGTGAATGGGTCCATTACGTGTATGTGTGATTTTAAGACTTGAAACCTAATTTTAGGGCTGAAAATCCCTGAGCTTTGGAAAGGGAGGTCGCTATTTGTCTGCTCTCTTACTGAGAAGCATCTGCTGGCACTCGGATTTGCTGATAGGAGGTTCTGGCCAAGGATCTAATTTCTGTTTTCTGGCAACAAGGCGTCAACAAAGAAAACAGTCTTTGGCTCCTTGCAGCCCACGCTTCCTGGATGCTCTGGGCGCTCTGGGAGAGGCTAGGACTCCGGCACTGACTGCCATTCAGCCCCACAGACAGTGAGCAGAGACCTCAATAGATGGGCATTGGGGTAGATCCCCATCTTGTTTCCTTGCTGACAGCGCAGAGTCGTTATTCTTGTTTGGCAGGCTACCCATGTCCGGTTCTACCTGGGACATCACGTATACTCTCAAGCATTTATGTTTTAATCTGCCCCACATCAAACCATACACAATTTCATTCAAATATTAGGGAGTGTCATCAGACGATTTTTAAAAGATCAATCTGAGGAATTTCAATCTATGTGATGTCTAGTCCCCTGTGTAGAAGGATGGGAAAGCTCATTAGAATTTCTGTAGCTTTTAGAGCTCAAGGAGGTCATAGAGATCACAATTCAATTCTATCTTTCTGTCTGGAAGGAAAAGGAGGCTCAGAGGTAATAAAAATGATTGTGTGGTTCCAGAATTTCAGCAGGAAGAGCCAGGGCTGCTGAATTGAGTTACACGAGAATCCAGGCACAGGGCAGCGTCCACTAGAGGAAGGGGTGCCTTTTTCTATTTGGCCCCCAAATGCTGATTGCTCATCAATCCACAGACCTGCAGGACTGTGTCACAAGGGGTGCCTTTTTCTAATTCACTTAAAAGTACTGTATGTGCTTGAGGCAGCCTAGGCTAAGAAGCCCAATTTTTATGACTCCAAGTCTAGGACTCTTCATCGATATCACTTGGAGAACAGCCACTTGTCTTGATGACTATCCCTTGCGTAAAAAGGCTGCAGTTTATTTATTTATTTATTTATTTATTTATTTTTGCTGTGTTGGGTCTTCGTGTCTGTGCGAGGGCTTTCTCTAGTTGCGGCGAGCGGGGGCCACTGTTCATCGCGGTGCGCAGGCCTCTCACTATCGCGGCCTCTCTTGTTGTGGAGCACAGGCTCCAGACGCGCAGGCTCAGTAGTTGTGGCTCATGGGCCCAGTTGCTCCACGGCATGTGGGATCCTCCCAGACCAGGGCTCGAACCCGTGTCCCCTGAATTGGCAGGCAGATTCTCAACCACTGCGCCACCAGGGAAGCCCAAAGCCCGCGGTTTTACAGAGTTTATTTTTTCACCCGTATTGTTGTATTGAATGTTTATGACACAGAACAGGTTCTCACACTAGGAACCCCAAGAGCTGTTCCAGGCCCAGATTATGATGCCCATTTTATAGATGAGGAAACGGAGAGCAGTGAAGAGAAGTCAGAGCCTGTGGTCCCTGGGCTTGGAGTGTCCATGTCTGAGGCAGACATGTCTTTTGAACAGGAGGGAAGAAATAAAGTACCAGCTTGTTTGCCCCCAGGCATACTTAATCTAAAATCGCACATTCATGTAAAGAACAGAGTTAGGTTTTTATAAAATCTAAACTTTTTCTCCTCCTCTATTTTCCTGCTGATGTGTGAAGGCGTATCTCCTGTGTGTATCTCCTCTGAGGGATTTTGATCGTGGTTGCCTAATTCAATGAAGCAAATACCTGGTGCCTGGCCCTGCTTTTATGAAACTCACAAAAGGGAAGAAGGGAAGAAGGTTCTAGTCAGGGGCCATTTTCCTCTCCCTCCAAGGCAGAAAGAATCTGGAACTTCAATCTCTTCTTGAGAAAACCCTGACACAGGACAGAGTGATCTCTTTGGGTGTGTGAGGCACACAGTCTTCATCACTGCTTTGTGCATAGCATTTTCTGGTACTTCTTCAGCTGAGGAGAAACTGTGGAATGAGTCAGTACCATTTAATAACATATACCTATGAGTTTTAATTGCAGTACAAATGCTGAATTATTTCACAGAAGACAGCCATGGGGAACAACTCGCTCACTGACGTCAAGAAAGGAGGTAATGAGGGCCACCTCACTAGTTCTTGCTGCCAAAGAATGAAACATCCCAAGGTGACTGACAATGGTATGGCTGAGAAGTGAGAAAAAGTTGAACTGTTCCCACATCCAAAACTCTTCCGGGAGACAGGAGCCACTTGTAGAAACTCCCAAACTGCAAGTTTGATTGAGCCCATGGTTATGATCCCTGGCTACATCCTGCCAAGAAGCCTGTGATGTGAAGTGACCTCCCCACACAGCCCCTCATCCCACCCGCAAATCTTCTACCCCCAGATAATTTTTTTTTTTTTTTTTTTTTTTTTTTTGGCGGTACGCGGGCCTCTCACTATTGTGGCCTCTCCCGTTGCGGAGCACAGGCTCCGGACGCGCAGGCTCAGCGGCCATGGCTCACGCTCCGCGGCATGTGGGATCTTCCCGGGTCGGGGCACGAACCCGTGTCCCCTGCATCGGCAGGCGGACTCTCAACCACTGCGCCACCAGGGAAGCCCTACCCCCAGATAATTTGATGTTTCCAACACGAGACACAAGGGCCCGTTCCGTTTTGGACCTGGGCGATTTCTTCAGTCACACTGAGACACATAACGTCCTCCACCGTTTGAGCTCACTGCTGGGTAGCAGCTGCAGGCTCTTGCTGTCAGAGTCTCCTCTTTCCCACATCCCCGGGTAAATCACGGTGTTTTCTGTGCCTGCTTCTGACCTCGGAGGCCAGACAGCATCAAGTCTGGAACAATCTGATCACTGATCCTGCCTCGCTCTACGGTGGATGGCATCAGCTCTGTGAAAAGCTGGCTTTTGAGTGACTCACCTCTGAAACTATGGAATTTGAACTCAATAGTTTCTTGAAAGATCTTATGAAGAGCCCACCAGAAAAATAGCCAAACAAAATGTTCCAGCCCCCTCTTCTCCTGACACACATTGCTAAGGAGGAAATTCTGCATGCTCTGTTAATTCAATATACAACCCACCTTTTCTGTTTACTTGCTATGATACACCTGGAGAGAGGGTGAACATGGTAAGTCTTGCCCTTTCTTTCCCTGTTAGGTTACCGGAGATTGAGGATAGAGCAGAGTTTGACAACATTTCCACCTTAATAGTCCTTCTCTAAGCCATCTTCTGCTTTGCAAGGGCCAACCAGCTGCCTTCTCTATCCGAGTCCTCTCTTGAAACTGGGAATTGGGTGTCACCCATCTTTCTGGGAACTCTTGCCCTTGGCCCGTCTTGTCAGATTCAGGTAACTTCCCTCAAGACAGAGGTACCTAAAAAGGCCCTGGAAATCCTAGCTAGACCCCAGTTAAACCCTCCTCCTTCTTCCCAAGCTGACATTGTTACCTCTGAATTACTATCTGATGGTGGGTGGGGATAAAAGTGGGGATCAGACAAGAAGGATTACCTGTTATGTCTCATCTTTTTCCGTCTGTAAATCATATATCCCATTGTTTCAAAGGGTTGTAATCATGGTTGGCATTTATAAAGTTTTTTTATGACCTTGAAGCACTTGGCAGTCATATGTAAGTACATAATTATCTTAAGAGACACATCAGTGCAATCTTCATTTTGTAAGCAGAGAAGGGAACAGGCACAGCGAAGGAGGTATAGGAAAGCTCTGGTCATTCATGAATTCATTCCTTAGACAGTTTGTTACTTAGTAGTGGGTTTAGAGAGGGGTTCCAAAATGAGTATGATTTCATCCCTTCCTTTAAGAAATTCTAAGTACAGTGGAAAAATTAGATGTAAACTGATGAAAAATATAGAATGAGGTAAGTGCGGTGACAGAAGGGTTATGATAGAGGCAGGTACAAAAAAAAGGCCATGTGAGTTCAGAGAAGGAGTGGCTGGAGAGAGGGAAGGCTTTGCAGAGGAGGTGGCAGTTAAGCTGGGTCTTGAGTGCCTGTCTGTCACCAATAAGCAGAAATGAGCCACAATGTCCTCAACTGAAAAAGTGTTTGAATTCGAACTCAGTAGTTTCTTGGGTTCTAAAATATTAAATTTTCAGAAAAGTTGGAGAGGTTATTTTACAGTTGTTGTTTTGAAGGTGGGGTGGGGTAGGATCTTTACTACAAATTTTTCTGGGAAAGCATGTTAATGAATGCTGTGAAAATCCACATGAATACCAATTTAAAAGTTTTATTTTATTCCCTTGTGAGGAGGTTTTTGTAAGTGGGTGGAGTGAGGCCGCTGAGGACCAGGTTTCCTGCTGAAAAGCAGAGCCCCAGCTGGCATCAGAAAAAGCTGAGGGGAACCCCATCATTCAGGTGCTGGGCGATGAGCTCACGCAGCGGCACTGCCCTCTGCCCGTGGGTCCAAGAAAGCTTTTATCCCATATGCCCCGGGGCCAGTCCACTCTCTCAAATTCTTACACTTTCACCTTAGAAATAGGAATAATGACAATATTCCAGCCCATCTGATGATATTCAGGAATGCTTTCTGCAAAGCCTAAAGCATCTGGTAAATCAGTCGAGCTTATGGTGAAACCAGAGAACTGTGGAATGTTTTAGTAAGGACATCTCTTTCAATGTCAAACAGGGAGCAGAGTTTCAGAAGCTTTGGGGTTCCTTGGAAGCAAACCGTCTCCAACAGGCATTAATGGGGCATAATTAATACTCTTTCCTCACAAGATAATATGAATCAGAATTATACTTATTTGGAATTATTAGTGGTAATTAAATAAATCTATTCAGTTTTTTTCCTCTCAGTATCCAAGTTATAACAACATTTTTTTTAGCACAGTTGGATTCTGAGAAGTCTTAATATGCAATTTATTCTACCTTTAGCTACTTCAAGTAAAGAACAGGCACGAAGGCATCGTGGGACCTCCGCTGACTACACAGAGTCAAGATTCCTGGAGAACGTTCCATTTGCCTTCGCTGTTTAGCATTGTGGTCACTAAGTGTTTCACAACATCCCAGGAGACGGGACCGTTATTCACACAGAGGGAAAAAGATACCCAGAGTAGATGAATAAATTGACTTAAAGTCATAGTGTTGATAGATGTCAGTTTCCCAAATAAAAAAAACAAGCGGTTGTACTCTCTAAGGTTGTTTTGCAGTTCTGATCATTTTCTATGAAAAGCTAGGAGGCAGGAGGAATTACCATGAGCTGATCTGATTCTAGGTCTCCCCACTCCTCCATACCTTCTGGAAATCCAGAAGGAGGCTCCTGTCTTCAGCAAGATGGTTGCTCCCACTGCTCTGAGGGTACCAGGTCTGATTCCAGCTCTGTTCCAGTACACTCCGGTTTCCCCATGAGGAACGCTCTGAATCTTCTCTGAACTTCCAAGCTGCAGGGCTGAGCACAGGGTACAGATTTTTCTCCCAGTCGTTTGGCTTCTGAGTAATGTTTTTTTTGTCTCTAAGGGTAATAAAAGTACATCTGATGCTGCTCCCTGTACCA